>NC_058081.1:200883357-201106384 GCF_014858855.1 Bufo gargarizans | reverse complement strand
CTTTTTACTACTTGGATGTGCTGAGGAATTTTTCTATTTGTATGCATTGGAGGTGGATCGCCCCCACAGCCGCTGGCACTCCGACCGTACTTTACAGATAGCTGTGCTGCCCACACCTTTCTACCTTTTCTATTGATAAAAAGATAGATAGATAAAAATAGATTGATCGGTAGATAGATTAGCTAAATAGATAGATGGATACATTGATAGATAGATAGATAGATAGATAGATAGATAGATAGATAGTTAGATGGATAGATAGAAAGATAGTGGAAAGATATTGGTAGATAGATACATTGTTAGATAGATGGATAGATAATAGATAAAAATATAGAAAGACTAATAGAATAGATAGGTAGGTATATATATATATAGATTTATAGATTAATTGATAGATAGAAATAGATAGATTGGTAGCTAGTTAGATAGATAAATTGTTAGATAGATGGATAGATAGATAGATAGATAGATAGATAGATAGATAGAGGCATAGATAGATAGATAGATAGATAGATAGATAGTTAGATGGATAGATAGAAAGATAGTGGAAAGATATTGGTAGATAGATACATTGTTAGATAGATGGATAGATAATAGATAAAAATATAGAAAGACTAATAGAATAGATAGGTAGGTATATATATATATAGATTTATAGATTAATTGATAGATAGAAATAGATAGATTGGTAGCTAGTTAGATAGATAAATTGTTGGATAGATGGATAGATAGATAGATAGATAGATAGATAGAGGCATAGATAGATAGATAGAGGCATAGATAGATAGATAGATAGATAGATAGATAGATAGATAGATAGATAGAAAGGACGTTAGCTATTAGACGCTAGATAGATAGATAGATAGATAGATAGATAGATAGATAGATTGATATATAAATAGATAAATGGATAGATAGATGGATAGAAAGATAGATAGATTGTTAAATCAATGGATAAATAGATAGATAGGGGAAAGATAGAGGAAAGATAGACAGTTAGAAAGAAACATATATAGATAGGTCGCTATATAGATAGATTGATAGAAAGATGTGTGATATGTGATAGATAGATAGATAGATAGATAGATAGATAGATAGATAGATAGATAGATTGTTAGATTGTTAGATAGATAGATAAAATATTTATCTATTGAACGATAGATTTGGGTTAGATAGATAATTAATTAGTACAGGACCTGTGGTGACATCATCGAAGGTCATTTAGCTTTAGCAAAGCTAGACGGATCAAATAACCTAAAAAGATGGAGTAAGAACAACAACCTCATACTCAATACCAAGAAAACAAAGGAGCTAATTCTGGATTTTAGGAAGAAGAAACGAAACGGACACCATCCCATTAGCATTAATGGTGGAAACGTGGAGATAGTTCAAAGTTTCAGATTCTTGGGAGTTCATATTAGTCAGGACCTGTCATGGATAAAAAACACAACAGAAATTACCAAAAAAGGCCTTCAGAGGCTTTATTTTCTGAGGAGTCTGAAGAAAGCACAACTCCCAAAACAGCTGCTTGTAAATTTTTACAGGTGCACCATAGAATCTGTTATCACATACTACATTACAGTGTGGTACTCCGGCTGCTCTTCTGAGGACAAGAAGACCCTCAAGCGCATCAGCAGAATGGCTGACAGAATTACTGGTACTCAGTTACCATCACTGGATGACATCTTCACTGCTCGCTGCAGCAACAGGGCAAAAATTATCTGCGGGGATCCAACTCACCCCGGCCACAGCCTTTTCACTCCCCTACCCTCTTATAGGCGTCTTAGAGCCCTACATGCCCGCACCACTAGGCTGAAGAACAGCTTTTACCCCAAAGCAATCAGTCTCCTAAATGCTCGGAGATTATTGCCTCTTCCTAGGATAGAAATTACCACAGACTAAAAGTGACTGCTGCATTCATGACCCCATGATGACCTCTTGTCTGCAGTGGTGTCTGAATCAGTGTGTATATACTCACAAGCACTTACTATATATATGCTGTGAACTGTGAATAGTAATGCCTTCTAGTGCAATGTTTTGTTTTTTCTAGTGTAATGCTTTAGTTTAAATGTCAGTTCTTGTTCCTCTGTCCATGGCATCTAGGATTGCTCCAAACAACATTTCATTGTATTGTACATTGTATTACATTGTATTGTACAGTGACAATAAAGGCATCTTATCTTAGCTTAACTAATGTGAATATTTATAATAAATAGCTGAATAACAGTTAAATATAAGCTTAAAATAATTATATTTTTAAACATATTAAAATTTAATTAAATTAGTGTTGTTACTCTGTTCTCCCAGACAGGATTTGTTCACTTGACTGCAGCGATGATGTGATGTATACCCCATGTCACTACTGCAGCCTATCCCTGGCCTCAGCAGCATATGGCAGACCAGTGATTGGCTGTAGCGATAACATTGGGTAATGGCTACAGCTGCATCTATATAACACAGACTGGAGGTGAGGACTGGAGCGGCAGCAGTAGATTCATTTTTTATTATTTTAACACAATTAGGGGCTTTTAGAAAAATTCTGACAATCCCTTTAAATAATAATGACAAAAAAGGCCAAGTGACCTATATGAAAGGGCTTTTTGGTGTTTATAAATAAAACCAGGTATGATAAATTAATTAGAATCACACATTTAAGTAGAAGTAAGAAAAATCTGCAGCTTTCTATACCTACAATTTCCACATCACAACACACAGATGGCATACAAACCGGATTCCAAAAAAGTTGGGACACTATACAAATCGTGAATAAAAACTTAATGCAATGATGTGGAGATGCCAACTTCTAATATTTTATTCAGAATAGAACATAAATTACGGAACAAAAGTTTAAACTGAGAAAATGTACCATTTTAAGGGAAAAATATGCTGAATCAGAATTTCATGGTGTCAACAAATCCCCAAAAAGTTGGGACAAGGCCATTTTCACCACTGTGTGGCATCTCCCCTTCTTCTTACAACACTCAACAGACGTCTGGGGACCGAGGAGACCAGTTTCTCAAGTTTAGAAATAGGAATGCTTTCCCATTCTTGTCTAATACAGGCCTCTAACTGTTCAATCGTCTTGGGCCTTCTTTGTTGCACCTTCCTCTTTATAATGCGCCAAATCTTCTCTATAGGTGAAAGATCTGGACTGCAGACTGGCCATTTCAGTACCCGGATCCTTCTCCTACGCAGCCATGATGTTGTGATTGATGCAGAATGTGGTCTGGCATTATCTTGTCGAAAAATGCAGGGTCTTCCCTGATAGAGATGACGTCTGGATGGGAGCATATGTTGTTCTACAACCTGAATATATTTTTCTGCATTGATGGTGCCTTTCCAGACATGCAAGATGCCCATGCCACACGCACTCATTCAACCCCATACCATCAGAGATGCAGGCTTCTGAACTGAGCGTTGATAACAACTTGGGTTGTCCTTGTCCTCTTTGGTCCGGATGACATAGCGTCCCAGATTTCCAAAAAGAACTTCGAATCGTGACTCGTCTGACCACAGAACAGTCTTCCATTTTGCCACACTCCATTTTAAATGATCCCTGGCCCAGTGAAAATGCCTGAGCTTGTGGATCTTGCTTAGAAATGGCTTCTTCTTTGCACTGTAGGGTTTCAGCTGGCAACGGCGGATGGCACGGTGGATTGTGTTTACTGACAATGGTTTCTGGAAGTATTCCTGAGCCCATTCTGTGATTTCCTTTACAGTAGCATTCCTGTTTGTGGTGCAGTGTCGTTTAAGGGCCCGGAGATCACGGGCATCCAGTATGGTTTTACGGTCTTGACCCTTACGCACAGAGATTGTTCCAGATTCTCTGAATCTTCGGATGATGTTATGGATAGTTGATGATGATAGATGCAAAGTCTTTGCAATTTTTCGCTGGGTAACACCTTTCTGATATTGCTCCACTATCTTTCTGCGCAACGTTGTGGGAATTGGTGATCCTCTACCCATCTTGGTTTCTGAGAGACACTGCCACTCTGAGAAGCTCTTTTTATACCCAATCATGTTGCCAATTGACCTAATTAGTGTTAATTGGTCTTCCAGCTCTTCGTTATGCTCAAATTTACTTTTTCCAGCCTCTTATTGCTACTTGTCCCAACTTTTTTGGGATTTGTTGACACCGTGAAAATTTGAATCAACATATTTTTCCTTTAAAATGATACATTTACTCGGATTAAACGTTTGATCTGTCATCTATGTTCTATTACAAATAAAATATTGACATTTGCCATCTCCACATCATTGCATTCATTTTTTATTCACAATTTGTTTAGTGTCCCAACTTTTTTGGAATCCAGTTTGTAAATGATTCTTCACTAATGACTGGTGGCCAAATATAACAGCAGGCACCGTGTGACAGCAGAATCTTGGCAAAACAGTCTCTTTTGGAATATGATGAGGACAAACTTACATAGGTTATCAGTGTTATTTTTATTTCTATATATTGTAAAGACATTCTTGCTAGACCGAATCCTAGAGGAAACTAATTGTCACAACCAGACAGCTGAGAAGCTCTGACAGAAGCCTTTCAGAACCTCCTCCTTGAGTTTTCTTTGTTGTGGTGTTCAGTTCCTCATCTCGTTAGCCTCTCTCAGCTGTCATGTAGTTGGACTGATTGCATCCCTTTAAATTCCTCCCCATAATGCATTACTGGGCGGCTTATACTTCTTCCTGGAGTGTGTGTGCATGCTGATCCTATTTCCCAGTCTGCTACTAAGTTAAGTGCTGTACATTTATCTGTTATTTTCTGTTTGCTGGATCCCAGGTGACCCTGACTCCCTCCGTGTCTGGTGTAGGGAGCCGGTGGTCGTGTCCCCTCACTATTGTAGGGTGTTCAGGTGTTATATAGTCGAGGTACGTGGATATGCAACCATCCACCTTTGGGAATTTTACATAGGCTGAGCAGCCAGGGAAAGTGCCAGGTCTTGTGCAGGGGTCTCCCTTTTGGTTCCTTAGCTTTGGATCCAGTGAGTCATATATGCATGTTGCATTGTCTGGTTTCTTGTACACCGTCTGTGACACTAATATTCCGATGACTGCCATAGACATGATATATCTGTCAGCTACAGTATCTTACCCAATTTGCCCATAAGTATGCTTGAACTGGCCAAATGGCATATTTACTTCGGAAGACTATAAACCAGCCCCAGATGTTTCCAACATATGCTGTAACTGTCACAGTTTCTAACAGTAGATATGGTTAGTAGGATTTTATGGATGGAACTGAGCATGTGTGACCACCTCAGTAGGTGGCTGTGCACATTAATGTACAGATTAAATCCCAGGCGGCACCTGAAGGATTTGTGCAACAGAAAGTAACATGTTTTTAAACTGAATTATATTCAAATAATATTTAAAGAAAACCCGTCATCAAATTTATGCTGCCTATACTAACGGCAGTAAAAAGTACAGACAGGTGAGTTGATTTCAGAGGTCTGTCATTTATAAATTAAATGTAAGTGGTTGCCGAGAACCAACATCACAATGATCGCAGACTGGGCCTGGAAAAGAGTCCTGGCCACCTGAGAAGAGTCCTGGTTATTCATGAATTCAGTCTTCTACCTAGTTTTCTCTCTTTCTCTCTAGGAGAGAACTGACAATCATCAGCAGATGGACGGGGAGAGCAGGAGATCATGAATAACCAGGACTCTTCTCAGGGAGATATGACTCTTCTCAAGGCCCGGGCTGCAATGATTATGATGCTGGTTCTCAGCAACCACTTACTTTTAGCTCATGAGTGACACATTGCTGAAATCAGCATTTCTGTCACTATTTTATGCTGCCCTCAGTGAGATCAGCATAAAGTTGATGACAGGTTCCCTTTAATGGTGAAACAACCTAAGTATTGATAATTTTAGTTCCATACATGGAGCAGTTATGCTATTGTAAAATCACTAACAATGATTTTTCTTAAAGTTACAAAGTTGCCTGCAAAAGAAATCTGGAAAAGGCTCTGTCCTCAGCATAGGTCCTAGTGGACTACGGCAGCTTGACCTAATTTAATAGTCCCTTCCAATTTACCAGCTGAGTGACCACGTGCTCACAGATGCCTTATCATATGTGACATTTTATGTTGAGACCTAGCAGTTAAAGCAGTTGTCTACTTGGAGACATGTAGTGATCAGTTGTAATCTGTAAGGGGACCTGGCAACAAGGGCACAGGGGAATGAAGGATTACATAGTTCCCACTGAAATCAATGGGCTGTGTGTAATACAGGAATGTGCAGGATCTTTAAACGCAAGAGACAAAGCAAGAGGTGTTTTAGATTTGTTTGTTGTTTTTTTTCTATGTGACGTTTACATATTTAAAAAATATTCTAAATTCTTACAATTTTTACAGTGCCCACCAATCTTCATAATTAGTCTGGTACTTTCTGTTTGCTAGAGATCACTTTTTAGTGCTTTTCTCAAACTAAAATACACATTAAAAAAAAAATTACATCTAAAGTGCCAATCTGTTCCAACAAGCGATTATGTGGGAGTATAAAAAGCCCCCCCACCATTGTTGCCAGTCATTAGCTGAAATGTGATCCCCATCAAAACAAATGTTGATGAGTGAGACTAGGAAGTGGCAGCAACAGCAGGGGACTTAAAGGGGGTATCTGAGAGTATAAAAAGCCCCCCCATATGCCAGGCCCCCCACACTGACTATACTTATATGGTTCCCTGAGCCGCTCCTTGTCCCCGCACCGCCGCTGCTGCTTCTCCCCGTGCTCAAATTAAAACATCCGGTGTTGGGGGGAGCAGCAAATCGCAGATGGGGGGAGCCTCCCTAGCGTCACATGCGATGGTAGGGAGGCTCGTCCCCGCGATACTGTTTTCATCCGCACACAGAAAGAAGCAACTGCAGCTGTGCGGGGAGCAGGGAGCCAGGTAAGTATATTTAGTGTGGGGGGCCTGGCATATGGGGGGGCTTTTTATACTCTTGGATACCCCCTTTAAGTCCCCTGCTGTTGCTGCCACTTCCTAGTCTCACTCATCAACATTTGGTTTGATGGGGGATCACATTTCAGCTAATGACTGGCAACAATAGTGATGTGTTCGCCATGCATCACGTAACCCAATGACATGACACATGGAGATTATGTTACTGCTGCTACCAGTCATTGGCTACAGTGACACACTTGACCCCTGTCAAATCAGATGATGAAGTTGGCAGAATCCAACAGCAGGCAGTAGCTAAGTGTGCTTCCCTCCGCAAGTCTGGTGATGTAAGGGGGCCTGGCGGAAAAGCTTTTAAAGGTGGACAACCCTTTTAAAGGCTCTCTTGAGGAGAATTCAAGTCTATATGCTTTATTAGGGCATATGGACATTATAAAGTGTGTGCTCGTTTTGAGTCCGCCTCATTACTGACAAACAACTTTGGGAGGCCAACTGCATTGAGATCCTAATGGATTATTCTTGCCTTATCCCTGTACAGTATGTTGTGCTGCTCACAGGCACTAAAGAAAGTTTGGACTTTAAAATGCAAATCTGTTTTCCCTTATTCCCTTCAGCAGCACAAGACTGCCTGCCTATAATTTTGGTAGTTTTCCAATAATGACTTAAAGAGGTTGGCCCATCTCATACATTGTGAGCATACAGCTAGAATGGAGCCCACAAAGTGAAGGAGAGTGGATCACATATGTGCGGCCACCCTCCATTAATTTCTATGGGACCGCCAAAAATAGCCAAGCACTGGCTCTGCTATTTACGCCAACCCCATAGAAATGAATGGAGCAGTGGCCGTGCTTGCTTTGTGTGCTTCCTATTAATTTCAAAGGACCTTCTGAAAATAGCCGAGAACGCTCTTTGGCTATTTTTGTCACGCCCATAAAAATGAATGAAGGGCAGCCTAGCATGTGTGGTCCACTCTCCTTCACTTTGTGGGCTCCCTTCTAGAGATAGGTGTGAGTCCCATAGTCCCAAGCGATATTCCACCACTGTATGAGGTGGGCCAACTCCTTTAAAATACACAAGTGCTTCCCAATTTATAATGGTCAGATGTTCAATGGAATGTCAAAGGACTAAGAAAAAACAGATTTACATTGTCCATAAGTCCAACGTTTTCCCTTCAATTTAGCTGTCAGGCAGGAAAAAAGGCATCCGCAAGATTTTGTCCTGTTAATTCCTGGATTGCATTTGTTTTCTCTCTCTATATATATATGGTTTATTATTTTACACATTTACAATTAGCAGTATATTTTAGTATTCATATCTAGCAACGTTTTCTGCAGATCTTGCATTTCATAGCTTTTTAAGTTAACTATATAACTTTGCCGCTATCTTGGTGAAATCCTTCTTCACTAGTACCAGTAATTGAGCTTTTGTTCTATGGTGTAACAGCAGATTGTGTCCTATGTTTTGCTGTAAATTCCGGATTTTCAGGTGATTTGGAAATATTGAGCCCAAATGCTAGACCAGCTGATCTGTGGCACCATTGAGAGCCAGACTAAAGAACTTTTGCTATAAAGGTTATCAACAGATCTGAGACTGAAGTTGAAATCTCACCAGATGCTGTAAATTCTGGAAAGTACAACATATTTATTATAAATAGAGATGAGAAAATTTCAGGTTATGAAATTCGTTCACTCTTTGTTTACTGGTTACCACGGAAAATAACACAATTCTATGACGGAATGCATAACAGAATGCCTTTAGAATAGAAGTCTTTGGGCTGCAAAACGGATCTGTCCCGTTTCCGTTATGCAGGGGAGTCCTGTCTAAAGGCATACCGTTATGCCTTCCGTCATAGAATTGCGTTATAGTCCATAACGCAATTCACCTTTTACCAGTAAATGAATTGTGAACTAATTTCAAAATATGAAATTCGTTCATCTCTAATTATAAATGCAATAGACCAGAACTCCAGATCTGAAAGTATTTATTCAAAAAAGTAGCAATATAAAGAGGTTTTTGCATCAGTATCAAGCATCAACCATACATCTCAAATTTTTCGGTGGAACTGATACCTAGAGTTTTATTTGATTAAAGAGGACACTTGCGTTACATTAATGTCTTTATTATTCACATTTTTGTTGTAGATAACTTATATAGTAACACATTTTCTGCACTGTACAAAACTATATGCATCATAAAGTGGTTGCTTTTTAGTCATTTACTATCCAGAAAATTGTTATAGTAAATGCAGAGTCAGTGTCATCACTTTCAGGGCCCTCTATAAAATATCAGTTTTGTCCCGCAAGCCCACCAGGGTAATACATGTGGGGATTTTATCTACACTACAGGGAAATGAAAAAAGATCACATGGGAAACTTAATGAGATTGAGCTGAGATTGACAAAGTATAAACTTTTAGTGGTGCTTGGTCAATGATCACACAACTAAGGTGGTGCACCCTTAATTTGGGGTTGTGCAGCAGGGTATATGCTGAGGCAGGGTCATATTAATATACAGTGGCATCTCCCCTTGCTGCAATACAGGCTGCCACTCTGGCATGGTAATGGTCACACAGATATCCTCCTGTGTTATGTCATTCTAAACTCTTTCAACTTGGATCTATAGCTTAGTCAAGGTGGTTTTTGGCTGCTGTGCATGGGAGATCCATTGCCCCTTCAGTCCCAGACATTCTCAATGGGAGAGAGATCTGGTGATGGAGCTGGCCAGGGAGCTGCTGGATAACCTGAAAAGCATGTTGCGTAGTGTTTGCAGTCTGTGCCCGAGCAATATCTTGCTGGAACACCACATCTCCTAACTAAGTAAACAAAAAGGCAGGGAACTGATTTTTACTATGTCCTAGACAAAGGCTGGTCAATGTTCCTCTATGAATACCAAATGGTAATGACCATGGTAGCTAATGGTGCGCCACACCATGACACCTGGTGTTGGTCCTGTGTGTCTCTGCACTATGTATGATGGTAGCAGGTGCTCTCTAGCCCTCCTGCAATGTGCCATAAATGGCAAACAATAGTGTTTAGTGATGACAGCAGGTTCTGCCTTGGTACTTATGATGGCTGCATCAGCATTTGCAGGGGAATTGTAGAGTGCCCTCTGCCATCATGCATAGTGTGGAAACACAGGGGTATAATCAAGCACTAACCAGAATGCTGAAGGCCCATCCCCCTTCATGTCAGAGTGGCCACTCGAAGATTGCATAGACAAGGGCAGGTACTCCTTAGAGCACAGCTGAGAGCAGCCTCTGAAAGGGGGAAGGAGTCAATGTGACTCCATAGGAAAGAGCAGAAACTCTGTATAGGGATGGAGTAATTTGGCTGGGCCTCCCAACCCAATGGGCCCCATAGCGACCACATGGTCTGCCTCCAATGTTGGTACGCCACTGATCATCTGTTTGACCTTTATCGTGCCAGAGTGGCAGCCTGTATCACAGCAAGGGGAGATGCCACCGAATAGTGATGAACGGCAGGGGTCATATTCGAATTCGCAATATTTAGCGAATATTTTGTAGAATATTTGCAAATTCGAATATTCGTTATATTCTAAGATTTTTTTTACTCGAAAAATCGGTAAGGTAATGATTGTGTAATATGCAAATTTTCGAAATTCGAATTTTCATAATACTAATTTTTTATTGCGAATTTTTCAACACAACTATTAGACAAAGAAGATTATAGCACTATATTAGCTAAATTGCTCTATATTCGATTTTTTTTGTAGAATATTCGCTATATTGCTATAACTTTGTTTTTTCGAATATTTGTAATATTCTAAAACAAGAATATATATCAATATAGCGAATATTCGAAAAAACGAATATAGAGCAATTTAGCTAATATAGTGCTATAATCTTCTTTGTCTATCAGTTGCAATTTTTTTCTGAAGTTCAAAAAAATTACAACTATAAAAAAAAGATTATAGCACTATATTAGCTAAATTTCCCTATATTAGTTTTTTTTTCAAATATTCGCTATATTGCTATAACTTCGTTTTTTCAAATATTCTAAAACAAGAATATATAGCAATATAGCGAATATTCGGAAAAAAAAACAATATAGAGCAATTTAGCTAATATATAATCTATAATCTTTTTTTTATAGTTGTAATCTGCAATCTGAACTTCAGATGAGAAAAAAATTACAACTATTAGACAAAGAAGATTATAGCAATATATTAGCTAAATTGCTCTATATTAATTTTTTCGAATATTCGCTATATTGCTATATATTCTTGTTTTAGAATATTACGAATATTCAAAAAAATGAAGTTATAGCAATATAGCGAATATTCGAAAAAAAAATCGAATAGAGAGCAATTTAGCTAATATAGTGCTATAATCTTCTTTGTCTAATAGTTGTGTTGAAAAATTTGCAATAAAAAATCCGTATTACGAAAATTTGATTTAGAAAATTTGCAAACAACACTACTCCTAAAGTCAAATATACTGCAGCCTTCTCATTGGCCCACAAGCTAGAAGCAGGGAGGGATCATGTGTACTGATTAAAAAAATAAAATAAATATTCAAAATTACGAATATATATCACTATATTCGAAATATTTGCGATAAAAATTTGAAATTCGAATATTCGTGATCAACACTACCACCGAATATTAATGTGACCTTGCCTCAACGTATACCCTGCTGCAGAACCCTAATTAACCGACTGGGTTGTATAATCATTGACCAAGCACCAGTGTCAGTTTATACTTTGACCATCTCAGTTCAATCGAATTAAGTTTTCCAGGTGTTCTTTCTTAATTTTCTGGTAGTATAAATATAGTAGGACAATGCTAGGAACACTATGACCATAACAATTACAGCTCTTTGTTGCATTTTATTGTATTTATGGTACATCCAGTGAAACAGCCCCCACTTTCAATGCATAGCAGGAATCATTACTGCAGTAATAGGGGGGAGATTTGTCATGAGGAGAAGATTACATTGTATAATTATACCAAATTTATCAAACTTTGCACATTGTCTAATAAATTTGGTCAATCTTTAAAAATAACACTTTTGTCTAGATATTTTACTCCAGTTTTTACACCCATACGGGAAGGAAATTGCAACATTTTTTGCTATTTAACATATGATAAATCAGACATTCGCCTCCTTGCCTAGCTAACCATGGCAAATTCCCCACCCATTTTTGAAAAGTGACAAGAGTAGTATAACGTCACAAGAAGTTGTCAGAGAAAACAAGCGTGTAGGGCTTTATAAACCTCCCCCATGTTTCCACTCCAGAGCTAGAAAATGATGGCTGCAATGTCTTCATTTCTAGAACCAACTTTTTCAGCAGCAGTCTCTCTTTGTCAGTCTCTCTGCCTCTGACCGTCTCCAGCGACCACTCCCTTCTCCTACTCCCTCCCCTCTCCATAGATTTCTGTGTAATCTGATCTTCCAATGGCAGGCAGCCTATCATCACTGTAGATAAATCTGAGCAGTGAATTAAGAGTTATTGAAGAGGAGGGTGGAGCAGGAGGAGGATACATCTCCTAAGGAGGAGACATCATTGTCTGATAATGTATATTACAAAGTTTACATAGTTTACAGTTCCTTTAGCATCAATAAAAAGCATGCACAAATCCAGCAAACAGGTACAATGCAGCAAGGCTGTGGCATCACATGTGAGGAAGGCTTAGCTATTTTACAGTTATTAGATTCTAGGCAAGATCCTTTTCTTCTGTGTCCATGCAGTAACCTCTTATTTATGCACATTTACTGTGTGCACAATTAAAGGCATCTAACTTAAAGAATATTCTTCATGTTTTTAAGGGGGGTTTTCTGGCCTCTTCTTTTTTTACATTGCTTTGTAATGCACTTAGTAGTGGCTATGCGGGTATTGCAGCTTTGTCCCATTCACTTGAGTACCAAGAGTCGTACCTGCACTAATCTGATACTAATGGCCTATTCAAAGGATATAGCATCAATACTGTAGCCCTAGAAAACCCATTTAATACTTCTTTAGTCACGTAACACCAATGGTGGCAAAAATAGTCCAACAGTGCCCAGGATGCAAACCATTACAAATACCCAGAGGAAGAAGCGATCAATTACCATGGCAACATATTTCCAGTCATTTTGGATCTGAAGATAAGGAGAAAATTATGATCAGTATTACTTTTTTACAATGCACACTTGTTTAATGTAAACTTTTGGCCAACTATATTGTGTATATTCTCTTGTTATCCCAAGCAATTTGAATGACCAGGCCTAAAAAGGTCTTAATTAGAGATGAGCGAATTTCATGTTATGAAATTCGTTCACGCTTCATTTGGTGGTAAAAGCAGAATTGCGTTTTGGATTCGTTAGCACAGAGCATAACGCAATTCTATGATTCGTTTGGCAGGCCATAGACTTCTATTATGACCGAATGAATAACGGAATGCCTCTAAACGCATTCCGTTATGCATTCCGTCATAGAATTGCGTTATGGTCTGTGGTAACGGAATCCATAATGCATAATGCAATTCTGCTTTTACCAACAAACAAAGCGTGAACAAATTAAAAAATATGAAATTCGCTCATCTCTAGTCTTAATGAAAAGAATTTTTTTTTGTTTTTTGCCTCTGTGCATTACTACTGTAACGTTTTTAGTTTTTCACTAACATGGCTGTCTGAGGTAAAGCTGTTTGAAGAGGCCGCTGCACTCCATAAGTGCCACAGCCTTTACCTGCACAGTGATGTCACGTTCATTAGTTACATGGCTTAGATGCAGCTCATTCCTACTCAAATGAATGGAGGTGAGATGCAATAGCAAGCACAGCTGCTATCCAGGGGATGATGCTGTTCTTGGTAAGCTGCTACGAGGCCATGGTGCTCAAATAGCTTATCAGCAGGGGTGCTGAGCGTCAGACCCCCACCAGTGAGATACTGATGACCTATCCTGAGGACAGGTCATTAGCATTGAACACGGGGAAAAACCTCTGGCCTCTTACACAGGAACGTATTTTCTTTCCGTGCCGTTCTTTTTTTTTTTTTGCCGGAATGTATATGGAACCATTCATTTCAATGGGTCCGCAAAAAAAACGGAAGGTACTCCGTGTGCATTCCGTTTCCGTATGTCCGTATTTCCGTTCTGAAAAAATAGAACATGTTCCTATTATTGTCCGCATTACGGACAAGGATAGTACTGTTCTATTAGGGGCCAGCTGTTCCGTTCCGTAAAATACGGAACGCACACAGACGTCATCCGTATTTTTTGCGGATCCGTTTTTTGCAGACTGCAAAATACATTCGGTCGTGTACAAGAGGTCTAACTCTGCAAGGTCTTTCTGAACATCCTTGCATAGTTAGCAGTTGCACGAAGATCATACAGCTGCAGGAGTGGGAAATCTCTGACAGCCAGGCTCCTTATGAAGAAGAGATTTTTTTTTTTACCATCCTACCTTCTCTATTGCTGTGTAAACCACACTCAATGAGTGCTGTGTTTACAGATGAAAAGTGGTAATGCCACCTTCTGCTACAATCATGTAATCACTGGGGGCCAGGTAGCTGCATGAGTTGCTGGGTCTTAGCAGACCCAGATCAGTTATGCAGTAGAGCTCAACAGCCTTGTTGCAACCACAGGGGGCTGTATCAACCCTGTAAATGGGGCTAATGTGTCAGGCCCAGTTACAGGAGAAATCAGCAATAAGAAAAAAATTATGTTAAAATGCCGTATGGAGGCATAAAGTGTGACATAAAAATATTATAGAGAACTGGTTAAAGAGTTACAATTATAGAGTGTTTGAAAACTAGAGCAGGCTTTTTTGTGCAGGACGGTGTATATAGGGAAATGTATCATTACAGGACAGGTGTATTAAAATCGAATTTTGTATCATGTTTGCTTAATTGTTAATGTCCAGCTGTCTTATTGCATATAACATAAAGAGATCACATAACTGATTCTCAAGAGCTTTTAAATTGCATCATTTCCCATCATATAATGGGTTATGATTAATGCATTTGTGAATGCATTTTAAAATGGATAAAATGCAGAAGATATTGTTTCCCAGGCTTTCCATTGATTTTTCTCTATGGGTTACTTCTGTTAACCCTGCTCTTCCAACACTTCTATGCACATGGTGATTCTAGTAGGTGAGCAGTGAGCTGGTAATATGCTGAATGTCACTTAACTAGTAGGGTTGTTGGACTTGGACTTTACAACAGTTGCCCACTGTAATAGCAATGCAGTGACTGAATCTTTATTTAAATTTTTTATTCATTTACTGTGCATATACACTCATCATCTGAGCAGATTTTTATCAGAAAGGAACCGTTTAGAGGATGTAAGAGCTCATTTACAGTACATTTGGTGATCACCTCCCTTGTATGAGGATGAGCAATCACTTCTGCCAGCCCTCATCCTCATACAGATTCATTGTTTCTGGAAGAAGATCACTTTTTACACAGCACAATATGCTGTCCCGAAAAGATGACTTAGATGTCCTCATGAAAGATTATATCAACCCTCTGATGAATAAGCATTTTCCTCGTTCATCGGGTGATCTGCGGCACCTTTACATGGGCAGATTATCGGGAACAAGTGTTGGTACTAACATTTGTTCCTGATAATTGGCCCAACAGTTACCCCATGTAAATCTGCCTAAACTTCACCAATTGGGCTTGGATAGAGAAATGGTTCAGATATGCACTGGAAGAGCTATAGTTCTGTCCTTTTATATCTAGAGGCAGAGTTCCATAGCCCAATTGTTGTGTAGATTATCAAGACAGAACCTTAGTATGAACACTCGTTCTTGATCATTGGTCTTTATAAAGGTGCCACAGATCAACCAAAAAAGGAGCAAAATGCTTATTTATCGGGTGAAATCATCATTTGATAGAGCACCTAACTTTTCATTTCTGGGCAGCAGATCGTGGTGTGTAGCCATCACTTGTCCTCATACAGTGAAGGTTATCGCTGCATGTAAATGCACCTTTTTACCTCCCAGACCAGCAGGCAGTTATTGGGACAGAACAGTTCCTTCCCGATAATTGCCTGCTCAGTTGATGCTTGTAAATGCTCTTTTATTCACAAGGCAGGCCTACCTATATGTCAAGGTGTAGTCTGTTCCTATAAGAATGCAAATCTGTAGAGTCAGTATACATTGTGTATATATGAAAACAACTCTCTTACCTCTTTGGATTCATTTTGTATCCTCATGTTCTCTGCAATAAAATGTACATTTTCAATGGCATCTTTTATCTCTGATGATAATATTGAATTTGAAAGAGGATTGTCGACTGATTCCAGGCTGGAGCCACGGGTAAGGTTGCATGCAATTTCGGATGTATATAATCTTTTCATTTGTCCACAAGGACAAGAGTTGTCCTGGCAGAAGAACTGGTCATGACAGCTTCTAATCTCAGAACTGCTGATGCTACTTATGTTGAAGCCGTCACCAATGAAATTAGATTTTACTGCAGTTGCATCTTCTTTCGATGGTCTGGTCATGAACATTATTTTGGGCAGTTTCTCCAGAAAGATTTTCTTTACCCATTGGGGCATTGTGTGCGTTTTAGGAGTTCTGTAGTGCACATTCAGCACAAATACAGTTATAACAATAGAAAGAGTTACAAATATCATTGTAAAAAGTAAATATTCACCGATCAGGGGAATCACCAAGGAGGTTGAAGGAATAATTTCAGTAATAACCAAAAGAAATACAGTTAGTGATAAAAGGACAGACATGCACAACTGGACCTTTTCCCCACAATCTGATGGTAAGTAGAAAACCAAGATCGTTAAGCAGGAAATTAGGAGACAAGGGGTGATGATGTAAATGGTGTAGAACAATGGTAGACGCCTGATGTATAAAGAATAGGTAATATCCTGGTAGATTTCTGTACAGCAGTTGTATTTTATCTCATGCTTGTATCCAGAGGCACTGATAATGACCCACTCACCGCTCTCCCAGAATTCTTTCAGGTTCATCTCCGTGCCAATCATAACCAGATCAATATTTGCTTTATCATATGTCCAGGTGCCAAACTTCATGGTACAGTTCTGATAGTCAAATGGAAAGAATGTTACATCTATCCAGCAGGAGCTCTTGAATATAGCTGGTGGGATCCACATTATTTCTCCTGTGTGTTTTAATATTGCCTTTGCTTTATCATCCACCTGAAAGATTCCATCTGCACTGAAACCATAAAACGTTTCAATCAATGGACATAAGTTACAGATATTTATATATGTCTCGCTATACGTCCTATATATATACTATCGAATCTCTATAGCAGGCATCCTCAAACTGCGGCCCTCCAGCTGTTGCAAAACTACAACTCCCAGCATGCCCGAACAGCCTACAGGTATCAGCCTACAGCAGGGCATTGTGGGAGTTGTAGTTTTACAACAGCTGGAGGGCCGCAGTTTGAGGATGCCTGCTCTATAGTCTAGACACTGTGCAAGAAAATATTGAAGAGGACTCGGCGCTCACACAAGCGCTATGACCCCCTACAAACAGCTGATCAGCGGGGTGCCGAGTGTCAGAACCACATCGATCCGACATTAATGACCTATTCTGAGGAAAGGTCATTAATGTCCTGACACTGCACAACCCCTTTAAAATCTGGCTTTGGTGTCTGAAGAAGAGAAGAACAGGATTATAATGTATTCTAATATATAATATAGTCAGATATACTATCAGATATAATAATCAGATATAATATAATATAATCTGATGAGTCTAATGGCCTGACCAGATTATATGGTAGTCAACGCGGTAGGGAAAGCAAGATAGCCTTTTTCTATAGGCTAAACTAAAGGTAGGCAGGAGAGGCAGCCACCTAGCGCTCATATATTGTTACTGCCATGGCTGTCACTCAATATGGGCTCACTATAAAGGAGCACTAATTGTCAGGTTTGCCTTGGCCACCAGAGTTAACTGTTTGCAAACTACTGCATTTTTCACTTTATAAGACGCACCTGATGATAAGATGCACCTAGGTTTTTGAGGAGGAAAATACGATTTTTTTTTTTTTTGGTGGGCTTTGAACTAATGGTGGTCTGTGGATGACACTATTATGGGAGATCTGTTATGGAGGGGATCTGTGGATGACACACTGATATGGGGGATCGGTTAATGACACTGTTATGGGGATCTGTGGATGACGCACTGTTATGCGGGCATCTGTGGATGACACTGTTATGGGGGATCTGTGGATGACACTGTTATGGGGATCTGTGGGTGACACTGTTATGGGGGATCTGTGGATGACGCACTGTTATGGGGGATCTGTGGATGACGCACTGTTATGGGGGATCTGTGGATGACGCACTGTTATGGGGGATCTGTGGATGACACTGTAAAGGGGCATCTGTGGATGACACTGTTATGGAGGATCTGTTGATGACACTGTTATGGGGAGGATCTGTTGAGGACACTGTTATGGGGGAGATCTATGAATGACACATATATATCATCTTATGCTATATATGTGTCATCCACAGATCCCAACATAACAGTGTCCCTGTGTAAATAGTGACCCCCAATACACCTGGCGCCGCTCACAGCACTCTTCATATCTAAACTGTAGTCATGTTATCCTTAACCTCTCGGTTAGCTTTGTTAAAGTAGAGTAATGGTCTGTAGTAGTACTCACTATCAAACTGCCGTAGCAGGCCTGCCGGCAGCGTAACGTCATTCACTCCGTCTCGAGCCTGCTCCTCCCACTTTATTAATAAAGCAGGCTGAGCAGGCGCGTGACGGAGTGAGTGATGTTACACTGCCGGCCAGCCTGCTACGGTAGTTTGATGCTGAGTACTACCACAGAGGATTGCACTACTTTAACAAAGCAAACCAAGAGGTTAAAGATTAAATGACTACACTTTGCATTTGAAGACTGCTGTGTGCGGGGCCCGGTGTAACAGAGTACAGTGACTGCACCCGCGATCGCAACATCAGTATCGCAACATCAGTTGCCGGCCTCCAGTCCCTCCTCCCTCCCTGCTGATACATCGCAGGCCTGCCAGGCCATCTACAAACAGCTGATCAGCGGCGATGCCAGGAGTCAGACCCCCATCAATCTGATATTTATGACCTGTCCTAAAGATAGGTCATTCATATCCTGACACTGCGCAACCTCTTTAAAGTCTGGCTTTGGTGTCTGAAGAAGAGATGCCATTTTCTGTTGAAAACCATAAAAAATATACGTTTTTTAGTTCCCACTCATAGAACAGGATTATAAAGTACTGTCTTAATTGCAATTCCCTGGTATAATGCAATCTGATGATGCTAATGGCGTGACCAGATTATATGTTAGTCAATGCGATATGAGATAAAACACATATTTGTATTCCCTTTTTAATATAGTATATATCAATTTACAGAATAAATGTTAATGAGAATGAATAATATGTATCCCCATCTGTTAGTGATTTTTTTCCCCAGTTCAGTGATTCATAGCCAGTGTGCCAAAACATTACTATGAATCACAAAGTCAATCTGGATAATAAGAGAAAAAATATTACATTGGTTGAGTTATTGTAACAAAGAATACACGTGAACCATATAGTAATATATTTAAACTATGGGGGTCATTTATCAAACTGGTGTAAAGTAGAACTGGATAAATAGCAACCAATCAGATTCATCCTTTAATTTTCCAAAGGAGCTGTGAAAAATTAAAGGTGGAATCTGATTGATTGGGTCTTATGGGCAACTAAGCCAGTCGTACTTTACTCCAGTTTGATAAATAACCCCATATACAGTTAGGTCCATATATATTTGGACACTGACACAAATTTTGTTTTTATTACCTGTTTACTAAAACATATTCAAGTTATAGTTATATAATGGACATAGACATAAAGTCTAGACGTTTAGCTTTCATCAAAATTGGATGAAGGGCTTAGGAGTTTCAGCTCCTTTACATGTGGCATCCTGTTTTTAAAGGAACCAAAAGTAATTGGACAATTGACTCAAAGGTTGTTTCATGGGCAGGTGTGGGCAATTCTTTCTTTATTTCGTTCTTAGTTAAGCACAGAAAAAGCCTGGAGTTGATTTGAGGTTTCGTGCTTGCATTTTGAAGTTTTTGCTGAGAAGCAAACATGCGGTCAAAGGAGCTCTCCATACAGGTGAAACACTATTAGGAGTGGCAAAATCTACAGTTTGGTACATCCTGAGAAAGAAAGAAAGCACTGGTGACTTCAACAATGCAAAAAGACCTGGATGCCCATTGAAGACAACAGTGGTGGATGATCACAGAATAATTACCATGGGGAAGAGAAACCACTTCACAACAGCCAACCAAGTGAAACACTCTCCAGGATATAGGTGTATCAATATCCAAATCTACCATAAAGAGAAAACTGCATGAAAGTAAATGCAGCGGGTTCACTGCACAGTGCAAGCCACTCATAAGCCTCAAGCATAAGAAGGCTAGATTGGACTTTGCTAAAAAAAAAAAAAAAAAAAAAAAAATCCAGCACACTTCTGGAAGAACATTCTTTGGACAGATGAAACCAAGATCAACGTCTACCAGAATGATGGAAAGAGAAAGGTATGGTGAAGGCATGGTACAGCTCATGATCCAAAGCATACCACATCATCTGTAAAGCACGGCTGAGGCAGTGTGATGGCTTGGGCATGCATGGCTGCCAGTGGCACTGGGTCCCTAGTGTTTATTGATTATCTGACACAGGACAGAAGCAGCCGGATGAATTCTGGGGTTTTCAGAGACATACTGTGTGCTCAAATCCAGCCAAATGCAGCCAAACTGATTGGTCGGCGTCTCATAATACAGATGGACAATGACCCAAAACATAAACCCAGGAGTTTATATAGCAAAGAAGTGAAATATTCTTGAATGGCAAAGTCAATCACCTGATCTGAACCTAATAGAGCATGCATTTCACTTGTTAAAGACTAAACTTCAGACAGAAAGGCCCAGAAACAAACAGCAACTGAAAACCACTGCAGTAAAGGCCTGGCAGAGCATTAAAGGGAACCTGTCATGTGGATATTTGATTATAATCTAACTAATTATATACAATCATTAACTACTAAAAAGTGCCTTAGATGTATTCACTTACTGGTGTGACAGATGATTACCTCATAATATACACACAAAGATGCCGCATGCTAATGAGCTTATTTGAGTCCAGCGTGATGTCAGTGAGTCCCGTGTATATTTTTTTTTTTTTTTTTTGCTTTCAAAAAATTTATTGGGCAAAATACAAAACATTTACAATAAATAAGATTTTTACAATCTCTCAATTCTTAGTGACCCAACTAGTTATATATAAACATAAATATATTCAACTCGTCTTTTCATAGCATTTAGAAACCCCTCCCCTCCCTCCCCCCCAGTTTGTGGTGCGTCAAAGTAGGAGCCCTAAATATGAAACAACCTGACCTCAGCTAATCAACCCTCCAACCATCCCATATCCTACTCCACTGGTACTCAGTTTCCCTCCGTTTATATATAATTTTCTCATAGTTCTTTACCTTATCGGTTAAGTTTATCCATGTGTTTATATCTGGAGTCCAGCGTATATTTAATTCAGAGCTATAGCCACTCCCCTGCCCACCTGCTGCTGATTCATATGGAAAAAAACTGTCAATCAGCAGCAGGTAGGCGGGGAGAGTCAGGAGCTCATGAATATTCAGGACTCATCATTAGGAGCTGGAGCTTTTCAATACAAGATGTTGGCAGATTGACTTGGTCAATTAAAGAAAGTGACCCAGCATTTTGCTAAGAGAATCAGTCACTTATTTATGTTGCCCTTAGTTAGGACACCATAAAACTGGTGACAGGTTCCCTTTAAACACTGCGTCTGGTGATGTCCATGAGTTCAAGACTTCAGGCAGTCATTGCCAACAAAGGGGTTTCAACCAAGTATTAGAAATTAATATTTTATTTACAATCATTTAATTTGTCCAATTACTTTTGAGCCCCCGAAATGAAGGGATTGAGTTTAAAAAATGCTTTAGTTCATGGATGTCAAACTCATGGCCCTCCAGATGTTGCAAAACTACAACTCCCATCATTCCCTGATAGCTGTAGTATGCCCAGGCATGATGGGAGTTGTAGTTTTGCAACAGCTGGAGGGCCACGAGTTTGACATCCCTGCTTTAGTTCCTCACATTTTTATGCAATCATTTTGTTCAAACCACCGAATTAAAGCTGAAAGTCTGAACTTCAACTGCATCTGAATAGTTTTGTTCAAAATCCATTATGGTAATGTAAAGAACAAAAATTAGAAAAATGTTGTCTCTGTCCCAACATATATGGACCTAACTGTATGTGTAGTTTTTGGCATTTATTAACGTTAGTGCAAGAAGACACTGTCATGACCTGTCACAAAATTGCCAGAGGTAGGACATTGTAGTACAGTTTGGGGTGGGGTAGCTTTCTAATAGGACATCATTCAGAAGACTATAACATATGTTGCACTAATTGATGACATATGCACTTTATGAGCTTTGATTCCTAGCATAGATAGGCACTACATAAATATTGTATTACATCTTTACAGCTATCAAGAAATACATTTCCCATCCTTTCTTCATTACTGTGCATGATCTGGTTTTCAATAAATAAATCTAATTGAAACCACTCAAGTATAATGTATAAGGATGGAGAGTAATTACTTGTTATAGAGAACTATGTCTGGTTTCCAGAGCTGTGCAGAAGGAACTCGAATAAATTCAATTTCTCCGTACTGTTTTGGATCCCATTTCAGCTTGTAATCGTTCCATATCTGTGAAAAATATGAAAAACTGTTAGGTCATTTGGTTGAAAAAAAGGGAATTTACTTCATTTCCTTTGGATAAGCGTTCTATTAGATTAAGGGTTCATTTATAACTTTGGAATACGGTTTTGTGGTGTGAAAATTGGGATTGGATCCAGTCGTGTGAAAGCAGGGAAGCCTTTTTCTATAGGCAGAACTCAAGGTAGGCAGGAGAGGCAGCCACCTAGCGCCCATACTTTGCTACAGCCATGGCTGGCACTTCTATGGGGGTGTAAGATCCTCACCTGTCTCGCACTCCGGTGTGACCAAAAAGGGTCCTCGTGGAGCTGCGGGACAGGTTACGTGTGTCTCCAATGATACACCAGCTCCCACCCCTTTGCGAACTGATGCGGGGTTGCGTTCGCATGTGCGCCGGAGGGGAAGACTGCATGGCTTTCAGGGACAGCTTGTCCGGCCTAGTGGCAGTGCGCTGCGGCCGAGCCTGTCTCCGGTGCCTGTTGCGGATTCCATTCCGGTGTCCATGTCGAAGCGCTCGCGCACTCTCGCAGAGCCTGTCGTGCATCCGCATTTACGTTCGAAAACGGGTTCGCAAGGGTATACGTGGTCACGTGTACGCGCTTCTTATGCGCTTCTCCGATAAACAAAGGGAATAGCACCTGGCCGCAAGTTCAAAGCAGATTAGGGGGCCGGCATTGGTCTTATTGACTAAAGGCCGACAAAAGCCTTGTACACAGGTGTAGGGCAGGATCATGACCTATGGGGAGGGGACACTTGGCGCCCTGGGATTTGTTAGCAGGCATATAAAAGGTGGCCTCCCAGGTCGGTCAGTGCCCACTGTTATCCTTCCTTATCCGGATGCAGGTCAGTACTGCTAGCTACTGACTAAAGTTTGCTGGGACTCCATCTGTTCCAATGGGACCCAGGACCCAGGACTTTCCGCGACGCATCCGTTTACCTGGCAAGTTGCACAGAGACTTATGCACGGATCGGGACAACTCCTGGCTTTCCTTTGTTTTTGGTTTGCCTGATATTTGCCCAGTAAGGTTTATCTGGACTTTGTTTATTTTGTTAATAAACCCCTTTGACTTCACCCTCACTGGTCTGTTTCATTGGTGCCTTGCATTACAGGGGGTATTGTAGCTGCACTGGCAGAGCTGACACTCTTATTATGGGGTACTCAGGTTGGCACTATGGGCTCACTATGAATTTGTCAGGTTTGCCTTGGCCACCAGAGTTAATTGTTTGCAAATTAAGATTTCTATGTTCCAGGCCATTAGTACAAAAAGACAGCTGTCGATCCCAGCAGAAAGTGTGTCCTTGCAATCGCCCTGATATCCAGATGATGGGAAATATGTTGCTACGAGGAGAAACACTATAGCCCAGAGTTACTAATGCACAATTTGGGTACAGTTTGGCACAACTAGGGTTTCTACACATTTTTCGACTTGCTCAAAAATGGGGCAATGCTTATCCAAAAGTACTTATGACAAAAGGAGGGGGGGGGTGTATATTGTTAACAAAATTGAACCCAATTCTGATTTAACATTTTGTCTGAAAGTAAGCCAACCAATGATTGATATAGAATTAGAGTAAAGTGTCTGTCCCTGCACCACATTCATCATCCGGCCTGAGCCCCTATGATAAATCTGGTGCAGGTCTAGACAGCCTGTCTAAGGTTACACCATCTATAGGATTAGTAAATCTGGGCCTGTGTGTTCCTATTATTCCACTCAGTGTCAATCACATCTAGCCACTGGTTGGAAATGTCCTGTAGTGATCGCTGTTAATTCGTGATAATGGCTATAATTGTAGCCACCAAAAACTAGTTCATCCAGAATTTTGCATAAATGCACCATTATTATAATTTTTTTTGTCAAAGAAGTAACATTGTGATTAGGCTATATATAAATAAGTAATCAGTATAGGAATGTATGGCTTCCCAATATTCACTTCTATCAATGTTATAAAATCGATCCTTCACATACTTGAAAACCTACACAATCAAAATATATAGGGGTAAATGAAACGCGCTTTGGATCCAAGATCCAAAGTCAATTTGATTCCCAACTTCGTTTTAATGCTGTATGGAGACAGATCTCCATACAGCATTAAACGAAGTTAGGGAACGAATCAACTTCGGATCTTGAATCCGGAACGCAATTCGCTCACCCCTTAAAAATAATTATCACAAGTCAGATGGTTGTACAATATTGTAGTATAAATTGAGCCCTTGGCTTGTGACATGCAAAAAGGTATTTCTGTTCATGACTTTCTCCTGTAGAGGGAGCCCTAGCACTGGATAGAATCAGAGGTCTCGGGCAAGCTTTCTGCTTTCATAAATTGGCTTCACATTCCAGAAATGGAAGATGCTGAAAGATCATTTTCTTTTATTAAATATAAAGATTCGGATACATGTATTTTGAATTGCATTTGACATTATTCAGGAATAAAAATATTTCTGATATGCGCTACCATTTTATGAGCACTTCAAATTTACTATACTGTTTTGGAAAGACATAATGTATCAAAAAGTGTATCTATGGAAATATACATGCTACAACTGGACATTCTATTAATATGAAAGACAGTAGGAGCATGTTAATGTAAAAATATTATCAAATGCTAGTCGTTTATATGCTCAGTAAGTAGTTTCTTTATAGCTTTAGCTTTAGGCTTGGTTTATATCTGCGGCGGAGGTTCTAGCAAAAAAAAAAAAGGACAAAATATCACTGCGCCCATACTGAAAACACAACAGTTCCCATTATTGTCATGAAATCCATCAGGCGCCATTGATGTCCGGCATAAGCCAGATCCAGCCTTCCGTTTCTGAATAGAAAAAAGGAATTTCTTCGCTGATTTGATTCTAGCGTTAAGCAGAAACATTATTTTGTGTTTTGGAGAAAACAAAGACAGTACTTGAGAAATGTGAACAAACAATGTTGTCTGGTAGCCAAAAGAGATGTCTATGGTCATAGATATGGTAAAACCATGTGCAAACAGCCTGTCCGGCAGCACATACAAACCACCCTCCTCCATATATTCCATAGCCACATTGACCATGTGTGCCTCCATATGGTGCCTGCCCCCCATTCTCCCCTAGAAGCAAAATGTATCAAAGTGGCCCAGATGGAATAACACATCAGGCCAATCTCACTAGGCAGTTTCCTTTTTCTTTAGCCACTTTATGTTTTACATCAATATTTTAACCCAAAAAAAACTTGTTTGACTCATTTTACCCATCTTAGTCTTACCCAATTTTTCTAGACATTTTTCAAAATTGTTGAAGAACATGCAAAAAGTGACTAAAAAACTCAAGAGGTCTTCCAGAGTTTTACACCACAATTCCTGTCAAAATTCTGAAACATTTTGCTTAGTAAATGATCTCTTTAGTTGTTAAATTGGATCTCATTCTGATCTTATCTTTCAGTAGCTCAGCCATAACACATCCCAAGAGTGCTTGTTGTGGTCTGCAACCACCAATAATGGTAGTCAAATGGTACTCTGCAAAATGTGAGTTAACATCAGCAATGTGTTGAAATCTAAAGTGTATGTGGGATACTCCATTATGTAATAATCTTTGTTATAGATACTTACATGTTTCAGCCAAAGGTTGGTTTCCATAATCTGATTAACTTCGTCCTACAAATATGCACACAGAAAGCCAGTTACCAATGGTCCAGTAAGAATATCTATATACATCCTACTATTTCTTATTAAAATTATACAAATCAGAAATCACTTTTACATGGGTATTGTCAGACCCCACTGTGTTGTAAAATATGCATTATGGCATGGTTACATACAGAGATGAGCAAAATTTCATACGGCCCAATCAGTTGACCAATTCAATTAGAGTCTGAATTGATTATACCCCAATTCAAAGTGCTCTAATTGGCCTAAAAATTTGTGTATGACACTCTAAGGTCTCCTAGAACTCATAGGATTTTTTTTTTGTCTCTAGTCTCTCACTTTTTGGAAAAATCAGGTTTTTTTTCTCTCTCTCTCTCTCTCTCTCTCTCTCTCTCCAAAATTCGCCCAAAACAAATCACCAAACATTTGGATTTTAATCCACCTCAAATTTTTATAAAATGTGAGTTGAATCAGATTTGTTTACAATCGATTTGCTCATCTCTAGTTACATGTCAGTGGTTAGTGCCTCTTAATTTGCTTATTCCCAGGGCACTGCTTTCTTACATGACTGCAAGCAAAGCAGTTGCTTTCCTGGCCTTTCTTTAGAGATTTGATTTTTTTATGCCTTATAACGCACATAAATCATTAGCGGAATCTGCTCACAGATTCTGCTGTCAGGAGGAAACTAACACTCATGGGGAATATTCCCAGGGCAATTTGATTTGGCTACAGTTCCAGATTTCCAACTAAACAGAACATAAATGTCAACGTCTAATATATTATTGGTTAGATTAACACAATATTCTGCGCAGCCACATTTTGTTCTCTTGATGCCATTAGGCCACAACTGTAATACATTTCTAACTAACCCGAGCCTCGCTGTTAACAGTAGTAAAAATGCTGTACAAAGCTGCAAATTGCACTAGGAGTAAGAAAGTAAGAACTGCTGTTTGTATGCTGGTTGATTTATTTTGTAAGGTGGCCATAAACATGACCATGATTAAAGGGTTAAATATAGTATATTGCCAAGGCATCTATGGGGGCATGCAAAGGTTTTAAATAAAACCTTTTTTTTTATACCTAATTTATTGAATTTTCCTGAAAATTATTCTCAGTTACTAATTGTTATTGGGGTCTACTGATACATAGCATATATGTGTATAGTTATCCCTTGAAAGGGTGTCTGTCACCTCCAAAAAATAGTTCCAAAGTAAGCATACCACTATGCACCGATAGGTGCCCTGACATATAAGCATACCTATTTTTGTGAAAATCTGGTCATCTAATCCTGAGAAGTGCTTCTTTTTATTTTTATACAAATAATGTTTTTGGTGCACAGTGGGTGAGGCCGCTCCATTCTGTGCACCTGGCTTCTCCGTGCATTATCACTACCGGCTTTGAAATCTCAGGGGAAAATGCTGAGCGGCATTATGGGCAGAGTGATGGTGCACCAAATAAAGTGTCCCCACCCGTGTTTTCCAAAAACCGCAGCTGCATAAAAATAAAATGCATTTCTCAGGATTAGAGAACCGAATTTTCACAACAAAGGTATGGTTATGTTTCACTTACCCTAAAGAGCAGTATGTTTGAATTTTGGAGGTAAGAGCCTTCCTTTAAAGGGATTCTGTCACCTCGTTTTAGCCCATAGAGATACGACATGCACGGCTAGATCACCGCTAGCATGTTCGCAATATACCTGTCCCATAGGGCTGTGTGCTTATATTGTGTTTAAAAAAGGATTTTATAGATATGTAAATGACCCTGGTAAGGTGCCCAAGGGGCTGTACTAACCGTTCTGGAGCCCAGCTACGCCCCCTGTGAAGGAGCCTAGCACCGCCTGCGTACTCCGAATCTCCTACTTTCTTCACAGTTAGATTGCCGTAATCTCGCGATGCTCGAGCTCGCTCATGCGCAGTGCCGGTATAGTGTTCCTTTCCTGTGCTGGCATCAGCCTCAGGGAAGGAACTGCACATCGCGAGATTACGGCAATCTAACTGTAAAGAAAGGAGGAGATTTGGAGGACGCAGGCGGTGCTGGGCTCCTTCACAGGGGGGGCGTGGCTGGGCTCCAAGAAGGTTAGTACAGCCCATCGGGCTCCTTACCAGACTCATTTACATATATATAAAATCATTTTATAAAACACAATAAAAGGCCACAGCTTTATGGGACCGGTATATTGTGGACATGCTAGCGGCGATCTAGCCGTGCATGTCCGCTTCTCTATTGGGTAAAAAGAGGTGACAGAATATCTTTAAGTAAAAATGTGATTGCTGATCAGTGAACATAATGTGTGCCAGTGCAGATGCACCTGGTAGTTGCCTGGCAATCAAATAAATGTGTTTCTTTGCCTTTTTTTATGAATCCACATAGTAGGTTGTTCAATGGGACAAAATAAAGGTGAAGTCCACTCAAATCCTATTATTTTGTAGGTTTTCACACTTTAATGGTCCCTCAGCCTGCTTGTAAAGCGTTAGTCTTCTGAAGTACTGAATTGCTTATAAATCTCAGATACCTGCTAATTATCTCTTCAGTAATTATCTATAATATATAATGATATATGTGTGATCATCATTTTTATTATGGTCAAGGCAATGGTTAAATCTTTTAACAGCAGATGTGTTATGCTGTAAAGTATACAGCAGCACAACTATATAAAAAGGCCAAAATGGGAAATAATTCAACGACAATAGATAATAAATTAGCAACAGTCAATACCATCACAAGTCTTACCACTTTAACAAGCTGTGACAATGACACTTCAAACTGTACAGTTACAGGATCAGACACATTCTCCACTGGTCGGATGTATGGATTGTAGCTTTCAAATAAGGTTTTATAGAGTTTGTGTTCTGCATTGAAGCAAAAGCACTCTAGAAGTGAAATATTGGACATCATTATTAAGAGTACATACTAAACCTGACATTTAATATATTGTTTAATGTATATATAATGCAGCTTTCGCAGATTCAATTTCGTATTTAAATGACATTACAATATTAAAAGGGTTTTCCAGATATTGAGGACACTTTGTCAGGATAGATCATCAATATCAGATTGGTAAGGACCTGACACTTGGCATCCCCACTTTCCAGCTAATTTCGGCATCCACAAAATGGATGGAGCCAGAACCAGCAGGTTTAGTCCAGTTGCATTAAGTCTGAAATGGACGTCCACGTGAACAATTGTAAGTTATGAACAATCTTTCATGTGGCCATTCACTCCCAACAATTGCCCAATGTACTGTGTTTGTTTGTTTCACCTAAAAACCATAACCATAGTTGGCGGTCGTGGTAAATGTAATTGCAGCTTGTAGACAAGTGATTGGCTCTTGTAACAATGATCCTTCCCACCAGTCTTTAAGGAAACCCTTCCTCGTCTCTTGAACGGAAGCAGCAATGCCACAGCTAAAACCCACCAAGCATGTACCCACACATATACAGGACACACATGAAGGACACACCTTCATCTATAAAAAGGCTATAAAGAGGAACAGACATTGAGATGAAAAACATCAGGGATCGCAAGGCTCAGTATGGACATATAGGCAGATGGGGGGTTCCTTCCAACCACTGTCTTAAATCTATGCAATCAATGTTTTGATGGAAATGACAATTATTAAAATCATTGGTTATTGGTTGGTGTTGGTGTAAATAATAGGTCTCCTCCGGGGAACCATGCCTCTTCTCTCTCAAGGCTCTTGCTTCATGTTACCTGGTTGGTAGGAAGTATGGTTCTGTTAGGCCTCAGTTACATCCTGCTAACAAATAACTTATTATTAAAAAGATGCACAGCTCATTGCTTAGAAGGTCCCTGTACTTTCAAAAAAACTTCTGATATGTCATACTGACATATCATAGGTTTTGATCAGTGGGAGGGCTGAAACCCCCACTGATCGCTAGAAGGAGGAGAAACAAGCGCTCACATAGAGCAGGTGGGCCAGAGGGATGAAAGAGGTGTGTTTTTCTGGGCACATCGCTGAGGGGCCTGGGCACTTGTGGCAGTAACGCCGCCCCTGGGAACTTGCAGAAGCTCATTTGCATACATTTTAAAAGTGTCTTTTTCATGATCTCGATGAGAGACACAGAAAAGAAAGGTACCATTATAATGAGGGTCAAACAGTCTATAAACTGAGCTTTTGGGCAAAGTTATTTTTGAATAATCTTTGATTGCAAGTAAAATAAGTTGATGAAATGTCATGATTTCTATAAGAACATTCTGCATTGGTAAGTTTATTCATAATGTCAATATTGTATATCCAGTATTCCAGTGTTTCCCAACCAGTGTGCCTCCAGCTGTTGCAAAACTACAACTCCCAGCATGCCCGCACAGCCAAAGGCTGTCCGGGCATGCTGGGAGTTGTAGTTTTGCAACAGCTGGAGGCACACTGGTTGGGAAACACTGCAGTATTCTATACTGTATGATAGGCTTATTCATTTCCCTAAAACCTAGGTTATATATTTAGACTGATGTGGTTATGTAGTTTATAATTAAAACATTTTTTTTTACATTAGTGAAAAGGCAATGCTGAAGAGTTTGGCAAGGGTACAGCGTTATTGTAAAATGCATCATAATGTTTAATACCCACGGGGCATATTCCTATTGACCTTTTCTATGGCAAGTATTTGCATGCATCCAAAAGGGCACACATATATTAATGCATTATTAGCAGAGTAAGGGGGAGAGTTATCAACTCACTGCTCCAGAAAAGTGGCCTTAAAAAGTCACAAACTACACATTTGCAAATTTTTTTTAATGCGGTTTAGTCACTAGAGATGAGCGAATTAAAAAAAAAATAGATTTGGCCGTTTTACCGAATTTTCCCCAAAAATCGATCCGAATTTGGACACAAATCCAGTTTGGCTGCCCAGTAGTGCAGCGGATATTCAACGTGGGGTGGCAGGGTGCTGCCCAAGTATGCCACCACCTGCTGGTTCAGGTTCTGCTCCAGGTCTAGCTGCTGCTGGTGAGTAGTTTCTTCACTAGGTGGGTAAAGAAAGCTGCTCATCAGCGACTCTAGACTGAAGTTGCTGCATGCAAAGTTTCCTGGACATTTTAGGATGTATTGCAGAAGGGTGGAAGACTTCAGGAACTGCTTGACAACCAGATTGAACAGTGTGCCATGCAGGGCGCATGGCTCAGCCCTCCTTGATGAAGCACCAACACCATGTTCTTCCCGTTGTTGGTCACCATGGTCCAGATTTTGAGTTGACACAGAGAAAGCTGGGATTCGATTTCTTGATGAAGGACACAGAGCAGTTCCTCCCCTGTGTGACTCGATTCGCCCAGGCAAACGAGGTGCAGAACAGCATGACACCGCCATGCACTGCATATGTGGTATGCTGGAGGGGTACTTTGAATTGTCCCTGCAGTGGAGACTGATGACACGGTGGAGGATGAGGAGGCAGAAGCGGACATTGTCACAGGACCAATGGCGTGAGAATGTGGAGGCAGAAGCAGCGTCACCAGGCCAAGTTGCTGGTGTGCCTGTGCAGGAACCACATTCACCCAGTGGGCCGTAAAAGACATGTATTGTCCCTGACCGTAGTTATATCTCCACACGTCGGCGCTGCCGTGCACTTTAGCAGACACCGACAGCCTCAAGGAAGGACTGGCCAACCTTCTGTTCTACATACATGTGCAGGGCGGATACTGCCTTTTTGGCAAATAAATAACGACTTGGGACTCTCCACCTCGGCTCGGCACAAGCCACCAGTTCTCTGAAAAAGTCCACCACTTGGAAAGGGAGGGACTGCAGCACCAGCAATTTGGACAGGAGCACATTCAGCTTCTGCGCCGTTGGATCAGTGCATGCATACTGTTGTCTCTTGGCAATCGCTTCAGTGATTAATTGCTGACGGAATGACTGACGAGGAGGAGGAGTAGGAGCATCAGGATCATCAGATGATGGGAAGGAGAGACAGCTCCCTTCGGCTGAGGTGGTGGAGCCTTGACTGCCTGAAATCAGGTGCGTGCCACTGGGTGATGCAGCGGTTGCTGCGGCAGGATGGATCACCACATTGGAGCCATGGTTCTACCTACTGTATGGTGATGCTGCATATGTTGATGCATGGCTTAGCCACGCTTCACCTTCTGCCCACAGATTCTACAAATGGCCATGTTCACCTCCTCCAACGGCTTAACAAAAAACTGCCACACATCCGAGTAGGTGATTTTACCCCCAACGCTCCGCACTGACTTAGTGCTACCACCGCTGCTGCCGTGAAACCCTGCACCACTACTTTCTGGACAGGTAGGCTCCTGCGAAGTGGGTTCTCTACCCCAGACACGTTTGGCTCCCAAACTACCACTGCTGCCACCCTGCTGACTCCTAGCCACTCTAGTGACTTGCTGGCTCCGCCGCTGCCTCACGGGCAAGTTGCGAACCTGTTCTTCCGATGATTTTGAAGCCCATAATTCACCCGGCTCCCAAGTACAATCAGCTACATCATCATCATCATCGAGTACTGTCTGCACGACACTGATGTCCTCCTCAACTGTCTCTGGGTCAGGAGCCTGACCGCTCGCAACACCAGCTCCCACACCACTCTCCTCATCACTACTTGTCCGCCTACCAGAGGAAGCGGCGATGTCTCTTCCACATCTTGGCTGGCCAATAGCTGCTGACTGTCCTCTGTCTCTGACTGACATACTGTTAGATCAAATAAATAAATAAAAAGGAAATTAAAACACCCCAAAAAAGTCTGTAATTTTCTCACTTCACCACACAACGGCTAATAAGCCACAAAAGGCTTTAGAACATATAACTGCACCGCTGAACGGCAAATAATATATATCTTTTGCCACTAATACACGGCAAAAAGGGCTTCAGAACATATAACTGCACCATTGAACAGCAAATAGACCCTTACTTTTTTCCACTTATACACGCCACAAAAGGCTTTAGAACATATAACTGCACCGCTGAACGGCAAATAATATATATTTTTTTGACACTAATACAAGCCAAAAAGAGCTTTAGAACACATAACTGCACCGCCGAATGGCAAATAGGACCTTACTTTTTTCCACTTATACATGCCACAATAGGCTTTAGAACATATAACTGCACCGCTGAACGGCAAATAATATATATATTTTTTACACTAATACAAGCCAAAAAGAGCTTTAGAACACATAACTGCACCGCCGAATGGCAAATAGGACCTTACTTTTTTCCACTTATACATGCCACAATAGGCTTTAGAACATATAACTGCACCGCTGAACGGCAAATAATATATATCTTTTGCCACTAATACACGGCAAAAAGGGCTTTAGAACATATAACTGCACCGTTGAACAGCAAATAGACCCTTACTTTTTTCCACTTATACACGCCACAAAAGGCTTTAGAACATATAACTGCACCGCTGAACGGCAAATAATATATATATTTTTGACACTAATACAAGCCAAAAAGAGCTTTAGAACATATAACTGCACCGCTGAATAGCAAATAGGACCTTACTTTTTTCCACTTATACATGCCACAAAAGGCTTTAGAACATATTACTGCACCGCTGAACGGCAAATAATATATATTTTTTGCCACTAATACATGGCAAAAAGGGCTTCAGAATATATAACTGCACTGTTGCACAGCAAATAGACCCTTACTTTTTTCCACTTACACACACCACAAAAGGCTTTAGAACATATAATTGCACCGCTGAAGGCAAATAATATTTTATTTGCCACTAATACACACCAAAAAGAGCTTTAGAACATATAACTGCACCGCTGAACAGCAAATAATATATTTTTTTGCCACTAATACATGCCAAAACACCATACAATGGCAAATACTTTGGGTGAAAATAGAAAAATCATTTTGAACAAAAGGTGTGTTAAAATGATTACATTATTAGGAGTGAGGTCACTTTATCAAGAGTAAGGTCACTTTTATTAGGAGTGAGGTCACTTTATTAGGAGTGGGTCACTTTATTAGGGGGGTCACTTTATTAGGGGGTTCATTAGGGGTACCTTAGGGATGACTTTCTGGCAGGGAGTAGCTCTCACAGCAGTCACAATGCACGTAGTCAGGAGCAGGCAAATGTGAAGACTGAGAGGTGGAGCAGGCATGTGTGACAGGGAAGTTTGCTCCGCCCCTCATCTACCTGCTTCTACACTCCCATCAACTTTCCTCCATAGCAGCGCATCTTAAGGCCAGCCATTCACTACCACCTAGCACTTGCTGCGGCCGGCCGGTCCCTACCACAGACAACTCGCAGAGGCGACCAGACCCTGCATCCCACCATCTGCAGCAGGGGGCAGTCCCTGCCTCCTAATAGCTGCAGCGTGCCCGGCCCTTTGCGCCCAGCACCGGAAGCCGGGCAGTGGTGGTGCAGACTCAGGATGGAAACATGAGTGCCCTCTGATCCCGCATTTACCGTGTATACCAGAGCGAAAGTCAAACTCGGAGCAGGAAGCAGAGGGCACTTCTGGCAACTGGAGTGCACACCTGCTTCACCACAGCTGATTCCATCTATCAATGCAGCCCTTTCATCCCAGCACCCAGATAGCACCGGGCATTTTTTCCCTATATTCACCCCATAAGACGCACTAACTCCCCCCCCCCACCCCATTTTTGGGAGAAAAACTGTGTCTTATAGGGCGAAAAATACGGTCTATAAATTTTTTGCCACTAATACATGCCATAAAGGGCTGTAATTTTCTCACTTCACCACACAACGGCAAATACTTTTTTTGTGCCACTAATGCATGCAAAAAAGTGCTTTAGAACTTATAACTGCACCACTGAATGGCAAATATATATTTTTGGGCCATTAATACACGCATAAAAGAGCTGTAATTTTCTCACTTCACCACACAACGGCAAATACTTTTTTTGTGCCACTAATACATGCCAAAAAGGGCTTTAGAGCATATAACTGCACTGCTGAACGGCAAATAATATATTTTTTATGTGCCACTAATACACACCAAAAAGGGCTTTAGAACATATAACTGCACAGCTGAACCGCAAATATTTATATTTTTTGCCACTAATATACGCCAAAAAGGACTATAATTTCTCACTTCACCACACAAAGGCAAATACTTTTTTTCTGCTACTTATACACGCTAAAATTATTTTTATTATATTAATTATTAAAATTGTCTGCAACACGTTAGGCTTGGTAGGGTGAGAGGGGATATCTCAGACTGATGATGCTGATCCCTACAATCATCCCTACCACTAAAACTCCAAAATACAAGGAGTCAATGATATGTGGCGTGTCCTCTATTTGTCTGGGGTATACTGGTAGCATCCATACATAGGCACCTGATTGAAACAGTGGGTGAATGTGACAGGTTTCTTATAAGAGAGACTCTGCACACCACACAGTGTCAGGTAGCACTACTAGGATAATCCAATCCCCAATCGATGATGAAATGTAGGAGCAGGCCGTTAGGCTTCTACAGTCAGCAAGTCAGTCTGTAGCTGTTTCCACAGAAATAATTTGCTCGACGCGTTTCTCTTGTCCAACTTGTTTGTTGGTTCATCAGGAGCAAGTAACTAAAGAAGTATTATTTAGGCAGTAAAAAGATATACATTTAGTTAGTACGTAAACGCTACTGTGAATCACCAGTTAATTCTACTTATACACGCCACAGAAGGCTTTGGAACAAATAACTGCACTGCAGAACGGCAAATAATATATATCTTTTTGCCACTAATACACGCCAAAAAGGGCTTTAGAACACATAACTGCACCGCTGAACGGCAAATAGGCCCTTACTTTTTTCCACTTATACACGCCATAAATGGCTTTAGAACATATAACTGCACTGTGGAACGGCAAATAATATACATATTTTTGCCATTAATACACGCCAAAAAGGGCTTTAGAAGATATAACTGCACCGCTGAACGGCAAATATATATTTTTTTCCCACTAATACACACCAAAAAGCGCTGTAATTTTCTCGCTTCACCACAAAACAGCTAGTAAGCCCTTTTTTCCCCACTAATACAAGCCAAAAAATGCTTTAGAACATATTTGCCATTCAGCGGTGCAGTTATAAGACGTAGAAATATTTCCTTGTAATAAACCCTATTAATTGCTCTGTCAAACAACACTTGCACCCCAAAAAGAACGGTTTGCTGGAATTAGGGCTGTATAATGGCAATTTGGATCCCCAGTCAGTGCAGCAAGGTATAATAGGATTGTTCCTATTACCCAGGCTGTAAACTCCCCTACTGAACCCTGTTCTGCTTAAATACTGTGAAATGATTCCTCCCTATCCTTTCCCTACACTTATATACATCAAAATAAAAGTTTCCAAGTTATTTCTAGCACTGTCCCTAGCGCCTGCTGACGTCTCTCCCTGCACTAAGTACACTGGAAAATGGCTGAATCCAAGATAGCTGAGGCTATTTATAGGGCTGTGACATCACAGGGCTGGCTGGCTGCTGATTGGCTGCATGCATGGCATTGTGGGTGATCCCTCGTTCCCAGAGTTCTTTGCTCCATGTCCTAACACAGGCAGCAGCCATTTTAGGAAAAAATGTGATTCGTTACCACAAAGTGTGAGGAAATTCGGATTCGGTGCGAATCAAATTTTCCCTGAAATTCGGATCTAATTCCACTTCGTCAACTTTGATTTGCTCATATCTATTAGTCACTAAGAGCAATTTTTATGCCACCTCGCTGCTTTTCAAAAAGGCGGAGTGAAAAGAGTGGGAAGGGGGTGTGGCCAGCAGCGACAAATTTATCTTCATTTACGGCAGGTTTCTGGCACAGCTAAAGCCAGAAATCTACAGCAGTTCAGACCTGCAGTAGATTTCTGTTTAGGCGCATGGACTGCCAAAGGATACATCTAATTTATGACAAAGCGCTTCCCAGCCGTGCAGGGAATATCAAGACCAGCTCAGAAAGCGCTATTCTTCATAAATATACATTGAGTCTAACAATTCCTGGCCAGATTTTTGACAGATATTTGCCTGCAATTGAACACTGAGTATGTTGAGGAATAAAGCAACAGTTGTGGCAGTCTTGCATTTAAAAAGGATGGGAGCTTTTAATCCATTCACAAACATGCCGTACACATCAGCTAAAATAAGTGACCCCCATCTTTTCATTCATATGCACAGCTAAGCATGCAGAGGCAGGAAAAACAATGGTGCCAGCTAACATCTATAAACTTTAGCAAATTATATATCTAGGGGCGGCTTTAGTTTTCATATCCATTTGGAAATCTTTTGAGAAAAATGTTATTTCTATAGAATCATTCTGCGCATAACAAACTGATACTGTGTCATATTAAGCATTTAACCAGGTTATTAATTGGTTATTCAGTCAATGATATCACAGGATCAGCATGGTTCTGGCAATATAGAATTACGCTAAATACTCTAACACACCATGTACATGAAATATTCCATATACACAACAAAAAGCGGGGACCCTAAAAACAGAAAAACATCTATGTACCAACTTGATCCATAAATATAGTGATAACAAGCTACCGGCTGCAGGATTCCTTATTTATATATACGGCACAGCAGGCGTAGGGAACTTGAGTTCTGCTTTCCAGTATATAAAAAGCATTGGCAGGTATAGGTCTATAATGATCTAGCAGACACACTCTTTAACACACTCTACTGAAACTTTTAAACGCACATACAGAAATATCATCCTTCCAAATAAACTAGCCAAATGTACAATCCCCTTTCTTTTGTCTTTGTATATCAATATACAGAGATAAAAAAAGCACTATAAAAATTCACTATTTATTGATTGTATGAATGGAATATTTTAGCGTTAACTTACCATTGCTTAGTGCCAGGAGAGTAATGCAGATATACAGCCATTTCATGGTTGTGGTCATACAAGAAGGTTTTTACTGGTGTCAGATACTAGATCGTGTGTGAGAAAGGTCTACACTACAATATCAGAGACCTACTGACAATAAAACAGCTCTGCTCATAATGATGTTCTCCTCCCCCAACGGAACAGCTGTATGAGTGCAGGCAACTGGGAAATATAATAATACACAAACAACTGAAAAGCTACAAGTAAAAAGAAATATATAACAGCAATCATCGGCTATGGCGTCTGAATTATTAAAGCAAAGTTTCAACTTTTTTATCAGATGTCTGCACAAATATATATGCATATCTATCTGTCTATCTATCTACCTATCCATCTTTCATTATCTATCTAGCTATCCTTCACATGTAGTGACATGCAACAAAATAACTGGAGAAAATACATGGGGTGAAAAAAGTTATTCTTGCACCTAGAAGTTAAGCAACAAAAATCGGTGTACTGCCCTAGCTTAATGTATGAGCTTCAACATGGAAACATATGAGTATAGCTTTATGTATCAGCTAAATAATCCACTGAAAAGGATCAAATAAAATGTTCAATGTATATTTCCATCACTTCTTTAGCTCACATAACACCAGTTTGATCCCAGGAAACCTTTAACTTTGTGTGTCTATTAGATGCTCTGAGAAAAAGCCAGAGGACACTACTGCATCTGCTGCATGGCCCATCAAAATAAAAAGCATTTTTAGTAGGTTAACCCTTAGGATACCAGAGTTTTTTTAGTTTTTGTGTTATTTTTTGCAGGAAAAGTTGTACTTTCTAATGCCACCATTAAATATGGCATACAATGTAGTGGGAAGAGGGGGAAAAAATTCCAAATGGGGTGTAATTGGAAATAAAACGCAATTCCTTTACCATTTTACGGGTTTTGTTCCCACAGCGTTCCATTTGCAGCAAAACTGACCTGTGTCCTTAATTCTCTGGGTCAGTACGATAACGGGTACTTTCACACTAGCGGCAGGACAGATCCAACAGGCTGTTCACCCTGTCGGATCTGTCCGGCCGCTATTTTGCCGTGCCGCCTGACCGCCGCTCCGTCTCTATTGACTATAATGGGGACAGGGCGGAGCTCCGGCGCAGCACGGCAGTTTGCTGTGAGGGGCCACTGGACTAAAAAGTTGGACATGCAGTACTTTTAGTTCGGCGGCCGTTTGCCGTGCACTGCCATGCTGCGCCTGAGCTCCGCCCCCGTTATAGTTAATGGGGACGGAGCGGCGGTATGGCGAAATAGCAGCAGGACGGATCCGACAGGGTGAACTGCCTGTCGGATCCGTCCTGCCGCTAGTGTGAAAGTAGCCTAGACCGATACTCCATAAGTATATATATTTTTTTTAATTGATTCCGTTTTGTAGTGTGTGTGACTTTTTTTATCCGATTTTATTGAATTTTTTGGTAAGAGAAGCGATGGAAAAAATAGCAAATTGGCCATTTTGACCTTTTTTTCTGTTACACCGTTCACCGTATTGGAAAAATATTTTTCTATTTTAAAAGTATGGGCATTTTCAGTCACGGTGATACCAATGATGTTTATATTTTTTGTTATTTATATATTTATTTATTTTTTCTACAGAAAGGGGGGTGATTTAAACTTTTATATTTTTTACAATTTTAATAGGATTTGAGCCTACAAAATCCTTTTTTTTTTATTCTGAACAATCATGTTTTTTTACATCCATAAATTGTTCAAAATTGCTAATTTATTATGTTGGCCTGCTACCTGCTGGTCAAAATAAAAATTCCAGCTTAAATGCCCTGGGTCTCTTCACCGAGACCCAGTGCATTAAAATCAGTTCCGGCATCCTCGTTGGCCACAGACGATGCCGGTAAGAATCTCGCTTCCGGGTTTTTCACCCTTTTAGATGCTGTGATCTCACTTGATCACGGCATCTAAAGACTTTAATGACCACGATCGGCATTATTGGCCGTACATGCAGGGAAAGAGTTAATATGCATATCTGTTTTATTTTCATACACTGCTCTCAATATAAACTTAAAAATAAGTGAAAAAACTGAAAAATGGATGAAGATTAATTCCAAATCTGCGCCAGTTTACATTTTCTGGGTCTATAACTTAGAGGCTCACTAAAGTGTTACAAACCTTTAAAGAAACTTTGCATAAGTCAATAGTATAGGTGAATAAAAGAAATATATTATACTAAAGAAAAATTCCTCTTTCTCTAATTATTAAAATCTTCACTTTGAATTATCTGCTACAGAACAAAACAGACTGTCAACTCACTGAAGGATCAGACTACAGCTGGCCATAGAACTCTATGAAGAAGTAAGAGGGGAAGATGTGAGATGGAAGAACATATTAATTTGTAATATATTACAAAGTTTATTTTATTTTTCACCTGTACTATTGATTTATGCAAACTTTGAAAAGTTACGGACCATTTAAGCTTAAAATTTCAAACATGGTGGCTATCCATGTGCTATTTACAAATCCAGATTTACACCAAAAATATTATATATGGGTCAAAATACAATGTGTTTATTAGTGGTTAGCTCCGTCATGACTGCAAGTTATTGCTGCTCAAACTACTCATCTCTTGGCCAAAGTATAGAATGGCTACAAATATCTCCCACTCTGGAGAACCTGGCATGTTCTGCATCATATAACTCGCTAACTCCCAGGATTTAACAGAGATCTCATCTGATCGTTGGGAGTACAAGCATGGGAGCACTTTGTGATCTTCTTACTATCGGTGAACCCTTTTAATAAGTAGGGATTGCCCAGTGGTGCTTGCAAATTTAAAGAGCACTGGTCAGCAGATTTCTAACTATGAAACTGGCTGCCCTGTTGCATGTGCATTTGGCAGCGGAAGGCATCTGTGTTTATCCCATGTTCATATGTGCCTGCACTGCTGAGCAAAGCGATGTGTTCAAATATGCAAATGAGCCTCTAGGAGCAACGGGGGTGTTGTCGTTACTCCTACAGGTTTTGCTTTCTCTGCAACTGCCAAGCCCTCTGCACTTTGCTTGACAGGGCCAGGCAGTGTGAACATCATTATGCCTGACCCTGTCAATCAAGGTGCAGAGGGTGCGGCTTTTAGCTCCTCTAGGTGTAACAGCAACACCTCCGTTGCTCCTGTAGGCTCATTTGCATATGTTGCCAAGTGCATATACAACAGGTCAGCCAGTTTCATAGGTACAATTCTGTTGACAGATGTCCTTTAATGGAAACTTAATAAGATCTACGTAGGTTGTATATTACAAATTTTTAATATAAAATACTTTTTTATTTTTAAATTACTTCAATACTTGAATACTCTATTTATTTACACTACAAGGAAAGAACACACAATGAAAGAGACAATTTCTCAGTCCCTAGACATAAAAAAAGTAGATCACAAAATAAACAAGCACCATTGCCACCGCCAGTGGCGTAGCTAGAAATGACTGGGCCCCACAGCAAATTTTTGAATGGGGCCCCCCTCCCTCAGTTATTATTTTGCAATCCTTTCCTTTCATGCCGCCCCCATTCCTGTGTCTAGTAAAGAACGCTCTCTCAGACCAGGCCCGGCAGCTGTTCTATCCGTTTTCTACACTGTCTATACTGTCACTGTATATAATTTCATTGTGTAATACTGTTGAGGGGGCCCTGAAAAAAAATCTTTCAGTTCTCCTCCTCCTGGATGGGCCTCTTCTGGGTTAGGGACCCAAAGCAGCCGCTTCCTCTGCTTCCCCTATAGCTACACCCCTGGCCCCCTCCCAAGTAGCAACCTGCTAAATAAAGGAAGCATTATGATAATAGTACAGTCCTGATCAAAAGTTTAAGACCACTTGAAAAATTGCATAAATTCATATTTTACATTGTTGGCTCTTAACAAGGTTCCAAGTAGAGCTTCAGCATGCAACAAGAAGAAATGAGAGTGAGACAAAAAAAAAAATTGGAGCATTCAATTTAATAAAAACAACGAATAAACTGAAACAGACAGTTTTTCAGCTGATCAAAAGTTTAAGACCACATGCCTTTAAAAGGCCAAATCTGTGCAAAGATGTGGATTCATTGTCATTTTCTGTCAGGTAGTCACACGTTGTGATGGCAAAGGCAAAGAAACTCTCCCTTTTTGAACGTGGTCGGGTTGTTGAACTGCATAAGCAGGGTCTCTCACAGAGCGCCATCGCTGCTGAGGTGGGACGCAGTAAGACAGTCATCTGGAATTTCTTAAATGATCTTGAGGGTTATGGAACCAAAAAGTCAAGTGGAAGACCCCAAAAAATTTCATCAGCACTGAGCTGGAGGATCCAATTGGCTGTCCGTCAAGACACTGGACAATCCTCGACCCAAATTAAGGCCCTTACTGGTGCTGACTGCAGCCCCATAACCATCAGACGGCATCTGAGACTGAAGGGCTTCAAAAACAAAAAACGTCTTCAAAAACCTTGTCTCCTTGAATGCCACAGAACTGCTCGTTTGGACTTTGCAAGAGAGAACCAAACATGGGACATTCAAAGGTAGAAGAAAGTTTTATTCTCTGATGAGAAAAAATTTAACCTTGATGGTCCTGATGGTTTCCAACGTTACTGGCATGGCAAGCAGATCCCACCTGAGATGTTTTCTACGCGCCACAGTGGAGGGGGCACCATAACGGTCTGGGGTGCTTTTTTCTTCAGTGGAACAATGGAGCTTCAGGAAGTGCAGGGGCGTCAAACGGCCGCTGGCTATGTCCAGATGTTGCAGAGATCATTCCTCATGACTGAGGGCCCTCGTCTGTGTGGTAACGACTGGGTTTTTCAACAGGACAATGCTACAGTACACAATGCCCGCAGGACAAGGGACTTCTTCCAGGAGAATAACATCACTCTTTTGGCCCATCCTGCGTGTTCCCCTGATCTAAATCCAATTGAGAACCTTTGGGGATGGATGGCAAGGGAAGTTTACAAAAATGGACAACAGTTCCAGACAGTAGATGGCCTTCGTGCGGCCATCTTCACCACTTGGAGAAATGTTCCCACTCACCTTATGGAAACGCTTGAATCAAGCATGCTGAAACAAATTTTTTAAGTGATAAATAATAACGGTGGAGCTACTTATCACTGAGTTCATGTTTGGAAGTTGGATTTCTGTTTTGGGGGGTTTAGTTTTTTTTTGGAGGCATGTGGTCCTAAACTTTTGATCAGCTGAAAAACAGCCTGTTTCAGTTTATTCGTTGTTTTCATTAAATTGAATGCTCAAAAAATGTTTTGTCTCACTCCCATTTCTTCTTTTTGCATGTTGAAGCTCTATTTGGAACCTTGTTAAGATCCAGCCATGCTAAATATGATTTTTTGCCATTTTTCAAGTGGTCTTAAACTTTTGATCAGGACTGCATTAACATCCTACCACAAACAAGCTCTAAAGGGTACCAAGTCATGAATTTTAAACCATTTTTAACTGTCACTGTTCTGGATTTAATAAAAGTTTGCAAGAGAACCACTTTTTTGCAAAGTAGTATTAATCCAATCCATGCAAAAAGGTATACAACCTTAGAATCAACCAAAGCTAAAGGGACCGGCATAGGACAAGCCTAGAGATAAGCAAATTTCTCAAAAATTCGATTCGACTGGATCTCCGAATTTTTCAAATTTTTTCTGGCTGCAGAGAGCCTTTATAGTGGTGTAGAACACTGTGCCTTGCAGTAACACACATAGGGAGTCTCCTGTGGTAGTGAAACAATACTGTGAGTCCAATACTGTGAGTTCTTACATCTGGTGGCATTAGAGGCAGAGCTTGTTAAGAGCTCATTTGCATTCTTTCCCTACCAGAATACAGAGGAGCATGTATGGCTTGTAAGTCTCCTCACACTGATTACGGTGCTCTCTCCGTAAGGAGAGTTAGTTCCCCCCTGACCTGGACACAGGCCTCTCACCCAGTTAAACAGCTGAACATTGACTTGTAGAATAGCTGCCTTACATCTGGTGGCATTAGAGGCAGAGCTTGTTAAGAGCACATTTGCATCCCTTACCTCCCAGAATTCCAGAGGAGCATGTATGGCCTATAAGTCTCCTCACACTGATTAAAGTGCTCTCTCCGTAAGAAGAGTTAGTTCCCCCCTGATGTGAGTCCATATGACATGTAGATGACAGGCGTCGCTCTTAGAATCACTGCACACTTCACTTATTTGGGCAGTTACGGGGCCAAAAGTGACCAAATAACTCAAGTGTGAACTCAGCCTTACAGGTCAATATTAACGTCAAGAAGAAGTGAACTCCTTTTACACTGTTGTCAGCAGATTCCACATACATATCTACAGAACCTGTTCTATTAAACGCTTATACAAGTAGAGCCCCCCGGACAGAGTGTAGTGGGTGTCAGCAGTAAGTTTGTGTTGACGTCACTGATTATTTTGCCCTTCCTCTGATGCATCTGAACAATAACCCCAAAAAACGCATCCTGTCTTTGGAGCATCCGCCTTAACTTGGTCAGTATTTGGTCAGTAATCCATCAGTATTGCTTAAATGAAAAAAAAAACAGGAGTGGATCCAAAACAGAGATGACACGTGAATGGAATGCTTACATGTCTTCTGTGTTTTGTACCTACTCCTACTTTTGGCTGGCTAGCAAATCATAAGCCAATTCTGATGCAAAATAGGGACCATGTCATGCAGGCCTTACAGCTGTTACATAGACAAGATCCATTGTGCGATTCATTTTTCCTTCGTTCTGACAGATCAGAATAGATGATGATGTCAGCTAAGCCAAAAGGCAAAATAGTGGTCCAGTCATGAAGTGGGGAGGGTGGGAACAGCATGAGAAGTCCACAAACTGACCCTATGACATAGTGGTGAGGAGGAAGCAGCATGAGGATACCACAGAGTGGATCAATGACAGTGTAGATGTGGCAGTAGCATCAGGGGGAGGCCACAGAGTGGCACAATGACAGTGTGGAGGTGAAAGCAGCATCAGGAGTCCACAGAATGTCACAATAAGTGTGGAGGTGGCGGCAGCAGCAACATCAGGAGAAGGCCACAGAGTGGCAAAGACAGTATGAAGGTGGCAGCAGCAGCACCAGGAGGCCACAGAGTGGCACAATAATGGAGTGTGGAGGTGGCAGCAGCATCAGGAGGCCACAGAGTGAAACAATGACAGAGTGTGGAGGTGGCAGCAGCATCATGAAGATGCCACAGAGTGGCACAATGACAGAGTGTGGAGGTGACGGCAGCAGCAACATTAGGAGGAGGCCACAGGGTGGCACAATGACAGATTGTGGAGGAGGCGGCAGCAGCATCAGGAGGAGGCCACATGGTGGCACAATGACAGTGTGAAGGTGGCAACAGCATCATCAGTAGGCCACCGAGTGACACAATTTCAGAGTGTGGCATCAGGAGGCCACAGAGTGGCACAAAGACAGAGTGTGGAGGTGGTGGCAGCAGCATCAGGAGGAGGCCACAGGGTAACACAATGTCAGTGTGGAGGTGGTAGCAGCAGCAGGAGGCCACAGAGTAGCACAATGACAGAATAAGCAGGTGGTGGCAGCAGCAGCATCAGGAAGAGACCACAGGATGGCACAATAACAGTGTGGAGTTGGCAGTATATCAGGAGGCCACAGAGTGGCACAATGACAGAGTGTGGAGGTGGCTGCAGCAGTATCAGTAGGAGGCCACAGAGTGGCACAATGACAGTGTGGAGGTGGCATCAGCAGCATCAGGAGGCCGCAGAGTGTCACAATGATGGAGTGTGGAGGTAAAAGTAGTATCATCAGGAGGCCACAGAGTGGCACAATGACAGAGTATGGATGTGGCAGCAGCAGCATCAGGAGGAGGCCACAGGGTGGTACAATGACAATGTGTAGCTGGCATCAGCAGCATCAAGAGGCCACAGAGTGGCATAATGACTGAGTGTGAATGTGGCAGCAGCAGCATCAGAAGGAGGCCACAGGGTGCCACAATGACAGTCTGTAGGTGGCAGCAGCATCAAGAGGCCACAGAGTGGCACAATGACTTAGTGTGGATGTGGCAGCAGCAGCATTGGGAGGCCAAAGGGTGGCACAATAACAGTGTGGAGATGGCAGCAGCAACATCAGGAGGAGGCCACAGCGTGGCACAATGACAATGGGGAGGTGGCATCAGCAGCATCAGGAGGCCACAGAGTGGCACAATGACTGAATCTGGAGGTGGCGGCAGCAGCAGCATTAGGAGGAGGCCACAGGGTGGCACAATAACATTGTGGAGGTGGCAGCAGCATGAGGAAGCCACAGAGTGGCACAATGACAGTGTGAAGGTGGCTGCAGCAGCATCAGGAGGAGGCCACAGGGTGGCACAATGACAATGTGGAGGTGGCAGCAGCATCAGAAGGCCACAGAGTGGCACAATAACAGAGTGTGAAGGTGGCGGCAGCAGCAGCATCAGGAGGAGGCCACATGGTGGCACAATGACTGTGTGGAGGTGCCAGAAGCAGCATCAGGAGGCCACAGAGTGGCACAATGACAGAGTAAGCAGGTGGTAGCAGCAGCAGCATCAGCAGGAGGCCACAGGGTGGCACAATGCCAGTGTGTAGGTGGCAGCAGCAGCATTAGGAGTTCACTGAGTGGCACAATGACAGAGTATTGACTTGGCAGCATCAGCACCATCAGGTGGAGGCCACAGGGTAGCACAATGCTAGAGTATGGAGGTGACAGCAGCATCATCAGGAGGAGGCCACAGGTGGCACAATGACAGTGTGTATTTTGCAGCAGCATCAGGAGGCCAGAGAATGGCACAATTTCAGAGTGTGAAGGTTGCAGCAGCAGCAGCATCATCAAGAGGCCACAGAGTGGCACAAAGACAGAGTGTGGAAGTGGCGACAGCAGTAGCATCAGGAGGAGGCCACAGGGTGGCACAATGTCAGTGTGGAGGTGGCAGCAGCAGCATCAGGAGGCCACAGAGTGGCACAATGACAGAATAAGCAGGTGGTGGCAGCAGCAGCATCAGAAGGAGGCCACAGGGTGACACAATGACAAAGTGTGGAGGTGGCTACAGCATGATCAGTATGAGGTCAAAGCGTGGCAAAATGACAGTGTGTAAGTGGCATCAGCAGCATCAGGAGGCCACAGAGTGGCACAATGATGGAGTGTGGAGGTGGCAGCAGCAGCATCAGGAGGAGGCCATATGGTGGCACAATGACAGTGTGGAGTTGGCAGCAGCATCAGGAGGCCACAGAGTGGCACAATGACAGATTAAGAAGTTGGTGGCAGCAGCATCAGAAGGAGGCGACACGGTGACACAATGTTAGTGTGTAGGTGGCAGCAGCATCAGGAGGCCACAGAGTGGCACAATGACTGTGTGGAGGTAGCAGCAGCATCAGGAGGAGGCCACAGGGTGGCACAAAGACATTGTGGAATCAGCAGCATCAGGAGGCCACAGAGTAGCAGAATGATGGAGTGTGGAGGTGGCGGCAGCATCAGGAGGAGGCCACAGGGTGGCACAATGACAGTGTGGAGGTGGCAGCAGCATCAGGAGGCCACAGAGTGGCACAATGACTGAATGCCGAGGTGGCGGCAGCATCAGGAGGCCATAGAGTGTCACAATGACTGAGTGTGGATGTGGCAGCAGCATCAGGATGAGGCCACAGGGTGACACAATGACAATGTGTAGTTGGCAGTATCATCAGGAGGCCACAGAGTGGCACAATTACAAAGTGTGGAGGTGGCCACAGCATGATCAGTAGGCGGCCACAGGGTGGCACAATGACAGTGTGTAGGTGGCATCAGCAGCATCAGGAGGCCACAGAGTGGCACAATGACGGAGTGTGGAGGTGGCAGCAGCAGCATCAGGAGGAGGCCACATGGTGGCACAATGACAGTGTGGAGTTGGCAGCAGCATCAGGAGGCCACAGAGTGGCACAATGACAGATTAAGAAGTTGGTGGCAGCAGCATCAGAAGGAGGCGACACGGTGACACAATGTTAGTGTGTAGGTGGCAGCAGCATCAGGAGGCCACAGAGTGGCACAATGACTGTGTGGAGGTAGCAGCAGCAGCATCAGGAGGCCACAGAGTGGCACAATGACAGAATAAGCAGGTGGTGGCAGCAGCATCAGAAGGAGGCCACAGGGTGACACAATGACAAAGTGTGGAGGTGGCTACAGCATGATCAGTATGAGGTCAAAGCGTGGCAAAATGACAGTGTGTAAGTGGCATCAGCAGCATCAGGAGGCCACAGAGTGGCACAATGACGGAGTGTGGAGGTGGCAGCAGCAGCATCAGGAGGAGGCCATATGGTGGCACAATGACAGTGTGGAGTTGGCAGCAGCATCAGGAGGCCACAGAGTGGCACAATGACAGATTAAGAAGTTGGTGGCAGCAGCATCAGAAGGAGGCGACACGGTGACACAATGTTAGTGTGTAGGTGGCAGCAGCATCAGGAGGCCACAGAGTGGCACAATGACTGTGTGGAGGTAGCAGCAGCATCAGGAGGAGGCCACAGGGTGGCACAAAGACATTGTGGAAGTGGAATCAGCAGCATCAGGAGGCCACAGAGTAGCAGAATGATGGAGTGTGGAGGTGGCGGCAGCATCAGGAGGAGGCCACAGGGTGGCACAATGACAGTGTGGAGGTGGCAGCAGCATCAGGAGGCCACAGAGTGGCACAATGACTGAATGCCGAGGTGGCGGCAGCATCAGGAGGCCATAGAGTGTCACAATGACTGAGTGTGGATGTGGCAGCAGCATCAGGATGAGGCCACAGGGTGACACAATGACAGTGTGTAGTTGGCAGTATCATCAGGAGGCCACAGAGTGGCACAATTACAAAGTGTGGAGGTGGCCACAGCATGATCAGTAAGCGGCCACAGGGTGGCACAATGACAGTGTGTAGGTGGCATCAGCAGCATCAGGAGGCCACAGAGTGGCACAATTACGGAGTGTGGAGGTGGCAGCAGCAGCATCAGGAGGAGGCCACAGGGTGGCACAATGACTGTGTGGAGGTAGCAGCAGCATCAGGAGGAGGCCACAGGGTGGCACAAAGACATTGTGGAAGTGGAATCAGCAGCATCAGGAGGCCACAGAGTAGCAGAATGATGGAGTGTGGAGGTGGCGGCAGCATCAGGAGGAGGCCACAGGGTGGCACAATGACAGTGTGGAGGTGGCGGCAGCATCAGGAGGCCATAGAGTGTCACAATGACTGAGTGTGGATGTGGCAGCAGCATCAGGATGAGGCCACAGGGTGACACAATGACAGTGTGTAGTTGGCAGTATCATCAGGAGGCCACAGAGTGGCACAATTACAAAGTGTGGAGGTGGCCACAGCATGATCAGTAGGCGGCCACAGGGTGGCACAATGACAGTGTGTAGGTGGCATCAGCAGCATCAGGAGGCCACAGAGTGGCACAATGACGGAGTGTGAAGGTGGCAGCAGCAGCATCAGGAGGAGGCCACAGGGTGGCACAATGACTGTGTGGAGGTGGCAGCCGCATCAGGAGGCCACAGAGTGGCACAATGACAGAGTAAGGAGGTGGTGGCAGCAGCATCAGAAGGAGGCCACAGGGTGACACAATGACCGAGTGCGGAGGTGGCGGCAGCATCATTAGGAGGCCACAGAGAGGCGCAATGACAGATAGTTGAGGTGGCGGCGGCAGCAGCAGCATCAGGAGGAGGCCACAGGGTGGCACAATGACAGTGTGGCGGTGGCAGCAGCAGCATCAGGAGGCTACAGATTGGCAAAATAAAAGTGTGGAGGTGGAGGCAGCAGCATCAGGATGAGGCCACAGGGTGGCGCAATGACGGTGTGGAGGTGGCAACAGCAGCAGTATGAGGAGACCACAAAGTGGCACAATGACAGAGTGCGGAGGTGGTGGCAGCAGCAGCATCAAAAGGAGGCCACTGGTTGGCACAATGACAGTGAGGAGGTGGCAGCAGCAGCATCAGGAGGCCAGAGAGTGGCACAATGACAGAGTGTGGAGGTGGCGACAGCATCAGGAGGAGGCCACAGGTTCGCACAATGACAGTGTGGAGGTGGTAGCAGCAGCAGCATGAGGAGACAACAGAGTGGCACAATGACAGTGTGGAGGTGGCATCAGCAGCATCAGGAGGCCACAGAATGGCACGGTAGCATTGTTTTGAGGTAACAGCAGCATTAGGAGACCACAAAGTGGCAAGATGACATAGTGTGGAGATGGCAGCAGCATCAGGAAACCACAGAGTGGCAAGCAGAATCAGGAGACCACAGTGAGGCAGCACCATCAGGAGAACACAGAGTGGAAAGGTGACATAGTGTGGAGGTGGCAGCAGCATCAGGAGCAGGCAGGTAGCCAGAGGTAGGTAGCCAGAAGAAACCAGTCTCTTTTGTCAAAGTGTTGGTGTGGCACCATGGATGATCTAGTCTGTTGCATCAGGCATTGATGGGTGAAAATTCTGGCTGGTCCATGCCTGATTCATCTTGACAAAGGTCAGTCTCTCCACATTTTTGGTGGACAGGCGAGTTCTTTTTGGGGTAACTATGGCCCCCGCCTCACTAAACACCCGCTCTGATGCCACACTACTGGCTGGGCAGGACAGCTTTTCCAGGGCAAACTCTGCTAGTTGCGGCCACAAATCCAGTTTGGCTGCCCAGTAGTGCAGCGGAACTTCAATGTGGGGTGCTGTCCAAGTATGCCGCCACCTGCTGTTCTGGTCCTGCTCCAGGTCTAGCTGCTGCTGTTAAGTAGTTTCTTCACTAGGCGGGTGAAGAAAGCTGCTCATCAGCGACTCGAGACATAAGTTGCTGCTGATGGAGCTGGAACTGCTCCTACCCCCCAACCTGCCACACCAGCCATGGCAGAGGAATATGAGTGCAGTTGCGAGAAGGTAGACGATGGCGCAGATAGGCAGCGGCCAACTGACTACATAGGATGTCTCTACAGTAGTTCAGTTTGTCCTCCCTCTCAGGGGGTGTAAAAAAAAGTCCCCATTTTGGACCGGTTGCGAGGGTCCAACAAGATGGAAAGCCAGAAGTCATCCCTCTGCCGAATGCTGACAATTCGGCTGTCACTATGCAAGCAAGTAAGCATGCATCGGGCCATTTGTGCAAGTGACTCGGAGGGACTCACTGCTTACATCTCCACTGCATACTGCCATGGTGTGTCTGGGTCCTCTGCCTCATCTTCCTCATTGCCCTGTAGCTCCTCTGGCTGCTCCTTCTCCTCCTCTCCTGTCAACTGTGTATAAAAACCACCCAATTTGCTACACATTGCTTGAGCTCCAATGTCCTCCTCCTCCTTCAGTTCAGCTCCCACATGGCTCATGTGGCTGTGATATCTAGGTGCCACGTCTCCAGTTTCCTGACCAGACAGATTTACCAGCATCTGTTTTAGGACATGAAGCAGTAGAATGACGTTGTTCATCCCGTAGTCCTGGCGACTGACAAATAACGTGGCCTCCTTAAAGGGCCTGAGCAAATGGCAGGTGTTACGCATGAGCTGCCACTGGCTGATATTGAAGTTACACAAGGGGAGTACTCCTGTCCACTTGGATCATCTAGAAATCGTTTATCGCCTTTCTATGTTCGTATAGTTGGTCCAACATATGGAGGGTGGAATTCCAACGGGTGGAAATGTCGCATATCAGCCTATGGTGGAGGATGCCGCTGCAGCTCACGGAGGGTGTGCTTTGCTGTGTACGAGTGGCTGAAGTGCATGCAACACTTCTTGGCCATTTTTAGGATGTCTTTAAGATGGGTGGAAGACTTCAGGAACTGCTTGACAATCAAATTGAACACGTGTGCCATGCAGAGCGCATGGCTCAGCCCTCCTTGACGCAGCGCCGACGCCATGTTTTTCCCGTTGTAATAAGCCCTAATAAGCCCTTTTTTTCCCCACTAATATTTGCCAAAGAAGGCTTTAAAACTTATAACTGCACAGCTGAATGGCAAATAGGCCATTACTTTTTTCCACTTATATACACCACTAAAGGCTTTAGAACATATAACTGTGCCGCTGAACGGCAAATAATATATATTTTTTTGCCACTAATAAATGCCAAAAAGGGCTTTGAAACTGTCAACGGCTGGCGGTGGGGGAAACCCCCAGCCGTGCGGTGCCAGGAGATGATAGGGTTACCCCTTGGCCGGGACCACAGAGTTAGGGAGCAGGTCACCTCCTATTGCGTCCCTAACGCTGACCCTGTCTCCTGTCAGTATGAGCCGACCTTGGTGGTAGGAGGGCTCATACGCCGGAACCTAAAAGTCCCTACGAGACCTCAAGTCGGCCCTGAACTAGGGGACAGAGTCAGACGCCCTACTCCTCCTAGGCACGGAGGAGCAGGAGTCTCAACGGCCAAGCAACACAGGGGGAACATCAACAGACATATGGAAATGACAGGTAAGTGAGACTAGTCCTGCACTTACCTGCCACAGACACACAAACCTGGAACCCATGAACAAGTGCTAATGTCCACAGCAACATAAAGGACACAGCACACACCAGACATCACACGGGAACCCAGGAAACCATATGCTGCACCAACAAAGAGACCACACAAGCATCTTCTGAACACCAAACATGAATATAACATTGAAGATTTATGAACAGAAGGATGGTCCCCACCAAGCAGATGGAGGAGACAGGAGGCTGCTCCAGCCAGCATGGCTGAGAGCAACCTACTGAACCAAGCCAGGGACTGAGGCTTTATAGGCCAGGTGGCCACACCCACGGTCAGACACACCCAGTGACTCACAGACACACTGGGAAGGGAGTTAACCCTTCCTACACCACAGATGGGAAAACACACATAAAGGGGAAAACACACAAACTCACTCACCTGTCTCCGACGGCAACGGCATGCGTGGAAACCGTGTCCTCAAGAACAGCCAACGGGCCGAGACACTTCCACAGCATGCAAACATCACCAGACGTTGCCGCGGACAACCGCAGGTGAAGGGAGGAGTCCAAGTGCATACAAACACCACCTCGTGCACAACAAACAAACAAAGGGAGTGCACACAAAAACACGTTGTCAAGGGCAACCACACGCATGCCTATTGTCCGCGGCAACCGCACCTGAGGCAACAACGAAGTGCTCCCAGCTGCGGTTGACAACGGAAAACCGCGGGCAACAACATGCGGCACCCAAGGAGTCACGACCATGACCAAGGGTCGTGACAGAAACATAACTGCACCACTGAACGGCAATTTTTTTTTTGTGCCACTAATACATGCCAAAAGGGGATTTAGTACATATAACTGCACCGCTAAATGGCAAATATATTTTTTTTTTGCCACTAATACACGCCAATTTCTCACTTCACCACACAATGGCAAATAGGCTCTACTTTTTTCCACCTTTACACTCCACTAAAGGCTTTAGAACATATAACTGCACCGCTGAACGGCAAATAATATATATTTTTTTGCCACTGATAAACGACAAAAAGGGCTTTGAAACATATAGCTGCACCACTGAACGGCAAATACTTTTTTTTGTGCCACTAATACACGCCAAAAAGGGCTTCAGAACATATAACTGCACCGCTCAACGGCAAATACTTTTTTTGTGCCACTAATACACGCCATAAAGGGCTTTAGAACATATAACTTCACTGCTGAACGGCAAAAAATAAATTTTTTACCACTAATACACGCCATAAAGGGCTATAATTTTCTCACTTAACCACACAACAGCAAATACTTTTTTGTGAAACTAATACACGCCAAAAAGGGCTTTAGAACATATAACTGGACCGCTGAACGGCAAATATATATTTTTTTGCCACTAATACATGCCAAAAAGGACTGTAATTTTCTTACTTCACCACACAACGGCAAATAGGCCCTTACTTTTTTCTACTTATACACTCCACAAAAGGCTTTAGAACATATAACTGCACAGCTGAACGGCAAATATATATTTTTTGCCACTAATACACTCTAAAATGGGCTTTAGAACATATAACTGCACCACTGAACGGCAAATACTTTTTTTTGTGCCACTAATACACGCCAAAAAGGGCTTCAGAACATATAACTGCACCGCTGAACGGCAAATAATATATATTTTTTTGCCACTGATAAACGACAAAAAGGGCTTTGAAACATATAGCTGCACCACTGAACGGCAAATACTTGTTTTTGTGCCACTAATACATGCCAAAAGGGGCTTTAGAACATATAACTGCACTGCTGAATGGCAAATATATATTTTTTTGCCACTAATACATGCAAACTTCTCACTTCACCACACAATGGCAAATAGGCCCTTACTTTTTTCCACTTATACACTCCACAAAAGGCTTTAGAACATATAACTGCACAGCTGAATGGCAAATATATATTTTTTGTGCCACTAATACACACCAAAAAGGGTTTTAGAACATATAACTGCACCACTGAATGGCAAATAATATATTTTTTTTTGCCACTAATACATGCCAAAAAGGGCTTTAGAACATATAACTGTACCACTGAACGGCAAATACTTTTTTTTGTGCCACTAATACACTCCAAAAAGGGCTTTAGAACATATAACTGCACCGCTGAATGGCAAATATATATATTTTTGCCACTAATACACGCCAAAAAGGGCTGCAATTTTCTCACTTCACCACACAACAGCAAATAAGCCCTTACTTTTTTCCACTTATACACTCCACAAAAGGCTTCAGAACATATACTTTAACTGCACAGCTGAACGGCAAATATATATTTTTTACCACTAATACACTCCAAAACGGGCTTTAGAACATATAACTGCACCACTGAACGGCAAATACTTTTTTTTGTGCCACTAATACATGCCAAAAGGGGCTTTAGAACATATAACTGCACCGCTGAATGGCAAATATATATATTTCTGCCACTAATACATGCAAATTTCCCACTTCACCACACAATGGCAAATAGGCCCTTACTTTTTTCCACTTATACACTCCACAAAAGGCTTTAGAACATATAACTGCACCGCTGAATGGCAAATATATATTTTTTGTGCCACTAATACACACCAAAAAGGGCTTTAGAACATATAACTGCACCGCTAAATGGCAAATATATATATTTTTGCCACTAATACACGCCAAAAAGGGCTGTAATTTTCTCACTTCACCACACAACGGCAAATAGGCCCTTACATTTTTCCACTTATACACTCCACAAAAGACATTAGAACATATACTGTAACTGCACAGCTGAACGGCAAATAATATATATTTTTTGCCACTATCACACTCCAAAACGGGCTTTAGAACATATAACTGCACCACTCAACGGCAAATACTTTTTTTGTGCCACTAATACACGCCATAAAGGGCTTTAGAACATATAACTTCACTGCTGAACAGCAAAAAATAAATTTTTTACCACTAATACATGCCAAAAAGGGCTATAATTTTCTCACTTAACCACACAACGGCAAATACTTTTTTGTGAAACTAATACATGCCAAAAAGGGCTTTAGAACATATAACTGTACCGCTGAACGGCAAATATATATTTTTTGCCACTAATACACACCAAAAAGGACTAATTTTCTTACTTCACCACACAACGGCAAATAGGCCCTTACTTTTTTCTACTTATACACTCCACAAAAGGCTTTAGAACATATAACTGCACAGCTGAACGGCAAATAATATATTTTTTTTGCCACTAATACACTCCAAAAAGGGCTTTAAAACATATAACTGCACCGCTGAATGGCAAATAATATTTTTTTTTGCCACTAATACACACCAAAAAGGGCTTTAGAACATATAACTGCACCGCTGACCGGCAAATATATATTTTTTTGCCACTAATACACGCCAAAAAGGACTGTAATTTTCTTACTTCACCACACAATGGCTAGTAGGCAAATAAGATGTAAAATTTCCTTGTAATAAACCCTGTAATTGCGCTATCAAACAGCACTTGCACCCCAATAACAAGAATTGCAATTTGGATCCCTAGTCAGTGCAGCAAGGTGTAATAGGATTGTTTATATTACCCAGGCTGTAAACTTCCCTACTGAACCCTGTTCTTCTTTAATACTGTGGAATGATTCCTCCCTATCCTTTCGCTGAACTTCTATAAAGTATTTTCTAGCACTGTCCCTAGCGCCTGCTGACGTCTCTCCCTGCACTAAGTACACTGGAAAAGGGCTGAATCCAAGATGGCTGAGGCTATTTATAGGGCTGGCTGCTGATTCGCTGCATGCATGGCATTGTGGGTGAACCCTCGTTCCCAGAGTTCCTTGCTCCATGTCCTAACACGTGCATCAGCCATTTTAGGAAAAAAAATGGATTCGTTACCACGAAGAGTGAGGAAATTCGGATTCGGTGAGAATCAAATTTTTCCTGAAATTCGTACCGAATTCCACATCGTCAACTTCGATTCGCTCATCTCTAGACAAGCCTAATGCTGCAAAGTGCTATTATGCGTTCTGCTAGCCCAAATATAAACAGCATACTTGTCAAATTTAGAGAGGAGTTGTGTGTCACAATCAGAAAGAATATTGAAGATAGCCCACTCTGGAGTTAAACTAAAAGACAACTGAAAAGTACAAACCGGATTCCCAAAAAGTTGGGACACTAAACAAATAGTGAATAAAAACTGAATGCAATGATGTGGAGATGGCAAATGTCAATATTTTATTTGTAATAGAACGTAGATGACAGATCAAACGTTTAATCCGAGTAAATGTATAATTTTAAAGGAAAAATACGTTGATTCAAATTTTCACGGTGTCAACAAATCCCCAAAAAGTTGGGACAAGTAGCAATAAGAGGCTGGAAAAAGTAAATTTGAGCATAACGAAGAGCTGGAAGACCAATTAACACTAATTAGGTCAATTGGCAACATGATTGGGTATAAAAAGAGCTTCTCAGAGTGGCAGTGTCTCTCAGAAGCCAAGATGGGTAGAGGATCACCAATTCCCACAATGTTGCGCAGAAAGATAGTGGAGCAATATCAGAAAGGTGTTACCCAGCGAAAAATTGCAAAGACTTTGCATCTATCATCATCAACTGTGCATACCATCATCCGAAGATTCAGAGAATCTGGAACAATTTCTGTGCGTAAGGGTCAAGGCCGTAAAACCATACTGGATGCCCGTGATCTCCGGGCCCTTAAACAACACTGCACCACACACAGGAATGCTACTGTAAAGGAAATCACAGAATGGGCTCAGGAATACTTCCAGAAACCATTGTCAGTGAACACAATCAGGGGCGTAGCGTGGGGGGGGGCCGGAGGGGCCGTTGCCCCGGGCGCCAAATTGCAGGGGGCGCCAGGCATCCGAAATTTCAATGAGGGCTACGGGAGCCTATGGCTCCCGTCCCCTCCGTTATGCCCCATAGGCTTCAGGCCACTAGGCCTGAAGCCTATAAGGCAGTAGAGGCGAGCGACGCAGGACTCGGTCACGATAACCTCACTGTGACCTCCTGCGTCGGGTCTCGCGAGATGACGCGATGACGCGGCGCAGGAAGGCACAGTGAGGCGTTCGTGACCGCCTGCGGCGGGAACAAGCGGGTATGGAGATAGGTAAGTATTTTTTTTTAATGTTAACTTACCTAATTGCAGAGGCTCTGGCGGCAGTATGGGGGGTGGGAGAGGAGAGGAGAGGACTGGAGCAGAAAGGCTTCAATGGCATTGGCACAGCAATAAGAGGTGCGATTATATTAGCAAAGAGGGGGGCCAGTACATTAATAACAGAGGGGCCATTACATTAATAACAAAGAGGGGGACATTATATTAGCAAAGAGGGGGCCAGTACATTAATAGCAAAGAGGGGGACATTACATTAGCAAAGAGGGGGCCAGTACATTAATAGCAAAGAGGGGGACATTACATTAGCAAAGAGGGGGCCAGTACATTAATAACAAAGAGGGGGACATTATATTAGCAAAGAGGGGGCCAGTACATTAATAACAAAGAGGGGGCCAGTACATTATTATTATTAATGTAATGACCCCCTCTTCATTATTAATGTAATGGCCCCCTCTTTATTATTAATATAATGGCCCCCTCTTTATTATTAATATAATGGCCCCCTCTTTATTATTAATGTAATGGCCCCCTCTTTATTATTAATGTAATGGCCCCTCTTTATTATTAATGTAATGCCCCCTCTTTATTATTAATGTATTGGCCCCCTCTTTATTATTAATGTAATGACCCCCTCTTTATTATTAATGTAATGACCCCCTCTTTATTATTAATGTAATGACCCCCTCTTTATTATTAATGTAATGACCCCCTCTTTATTATTAATGTAATGACCCCCTCTTTATTATTAATATAATGGCCCCCTCTTTATTATTAATATAATGACCCCCTCTTCATTATTAATGTAATGGCCCCTCTTTATTATTAATGTATTGGCCCCCTCTTTATTATTAATATAATGGCCCCTCTTTATTATTAATGTAATGACCCCCTCTTTATTATTAATATAATGGCCCCTCTTTATTATTAATGTAATGACCCCCTCTTTATTATTAATATAATGGCCCCTCTTTATTATTAATATAATGACCCCATCTTTGTTATGAATGTAATGACCCCCTCTTTGTTATGAATGTAATGACCCCCTCTTTATTATTAATGTAATGACCCCCTCTTTGCTAATATAATGGCCCCCTATTTGTTATTAAAGAGGGGGCCAGTACATTAATAATAAAGAGGGGGCCATTATAATATACAGGGGGAATGAAAGCTATCTGTCTGGCTCTAGCTCAGTATTGGGGGGCAGCAGGATGACAGTGTTGAAGGAAGGAGAGCATGATAGTAAAGTGAGGAACCTACATTTTTTTCGGTGAAACTCTGCAGAGACGAGAAGCGGCTGAAAGAAGTTATCATGGCGGTCTTATCTCTGAATGAAGACGTCGAGGAGAGTCTACATCACAGGAGACGTCACTGGATGTAACAGGTATGGTGCGGTATTCTACTGTAATAATAATGTCCATCCACATATCTGTTTCATGGTAGGGTTGGGGGAGAAGATTGAGAATTTGGCCCATACTGCCGCATTCTGGCCCCAGACTTCAGGTCACACTGTACGTGTTCAGAATTCTGGGGCCTCACACCCATCTACTACATTATCTGTACTCAGAGAGTTATCTCTGTGTTATCTGAGGTGTAACATAGGACTGCTAGTGATCTACTACAGTATCTGTTAAAAGTGGCGTGCCTGGGGTAGGCGCGGGGGGGGGGGCGCAATTTTTGGCTTGCCCCGGGTGCTGGCAACCCACGCTACGCCACTGAACACAATCCGCCGTTGCCAGCTGAAACTCTACAGTGCAAAGAAGAAGCCATTTCTAAGCAAGATCCACAAGCTCAGGTGTTTTCACTGGGCCAGGGATCAATTAAAATGGAGTGTGGCAAAATGGAAGACTGTTCTGTGGTCAGACGAGTCACGATTCGAAGTTCTTTTTGGAAATCTGGGACGCCATGTCATCCGGACCAAAGAGGACAAGGACAACCCAAGTTGTTATCAACGCTCAGTTCAGAAGCCTGCATCTCTGATGGTATGGGGTTGCATAAGTGCGTGTGGCATGGGCAGCTTGCATGTCTGGAAAGGCACCATCAATGCAGAAAAATATATTCAGGTTCTAGAACAACATATGCTCCCATCCAGACGTCATCTCTTTCAGGGAAGACCCTGCATTTTTCAACAAGATAATGCCAGACCACATTCTGCATCAATCACAACATCATGGCTGCGTAGGAGAAGGATCCGGGTACTGAAATGGCCAGTCTGCAGTCCAGATCTTTCACCTATAGAGAACATTTGGCGCATTATAAAGAGGAAGGTGCAACAAAGAAGGCCTAAGACGATTGAACAGTTAGAGGCCTGTATTAGACAAGAATGGGAGAGCATTCCTATTTCTAAACTTGAGAAACTGGTCTCCTCGGTCCCCAGACGTCTGTTGAGTGTTGTAAGAAGAAGGGGAGATGCCACACAGTGGTGAAAATGGCCTTGTCCCAACTTTTTGGGGATTTGTTGACACCATGAAATTCTGATTCAACATATTTTTCCCTTAAAATGGTACATTTTCTCAGTTTAAACTTTTGTTCCGTGATTTATGTTCTATTCTGAATAAAATATTAGAAGTTGGCACCTCCACATCATTGCATTCAGTTTTTATTCACGATTTGTATAGTGTCCCAACTTTTTTGGAATCCGGTTTGTATGATGATGATAATCTTTGCTACAAGACCATAAGACTTTTACCTGAGAGCAGTCCCAAAAATATAAATGTCAGAATCAAATCTTGAATATTTTTAGATGCTTATATACTTTTAAATTATTCAATAAAGTAAATCACATTTCAATTACTATGATGCCAGATTCAGTTATTTTCTTTTGGACCATATTTAGATTATTATTTCGGTGGATCTTATTTGTTGAGCGTGGGCCACCACATTAGAGATTTCCTCTAGCATTCACAAACTGGATATTGAAGTAGTTTGCATTTATTTCTTAAAGGTCGCACTCTAGTAGCTACTCATGGCTTTGGTTGTTATAGTAGAAATTGTTACTTTGTTATTAAATTGTATGTCTTAAAGGGACTCTGTCACCACTTTCTAACCCCCACTTTTAAAACTATAGTTCTGTCCATGGAGCCCCTGTGATTACAATGGTGTTGTTATATGCGAAATCTGCAGGCTCGTTTTGATAAAAAAAACTTTTATCTAACCTGTCAATCATGAGGATAAGGTGCCCAGGGCGTTTCTCCTGGTCTGAACATGCCGCCCGCCGCCGCCGTTGGTGCCCAGCTCCTCCTCTGATCCTTTCAGCGCCGCCTGAATGTGAAGAAATACGCCTCCGGCTCTCCCTCAGTCCCCCCTCCTTTTCTAAAATTTCGCGCGTGCGCACAGGCCTGTGCCTGATGCGCCCGTGCGGACTTTTTGATTCAGCCTCATTGAGTGAAGTGTGCATGCGCATGCGCACTTCGCTCAACCTCCCGATAACGCGAACACTGCCGCACGCGCGGGATCTTAGAAAAGAAGGAGGGGGGACTGAGGGAGAGCCGGAGGCGTATTTCTTCACATTCAGGCGGCGCTGAAAGGATCAGAGGAGGAGCTGGGCACCAACGGCGGCGGCGGGCGGCATGTTCAGACCAGGAGAAACGCCCTGGGCACCTTATCCTCATGATTGACAGGTTAGATAAAAGTTTTTTTTATCAAAACGAGCCAGCAGATTTCGCATATAACAACATCATTGTAATCACAGGGGCTCCATGGACAGAACTATAGTTTTAAAAGTGGGGGTTAGAAAGTGGTGACAGAGTCCCTTTAAAGTAGCAAATGTATCCTATGGCTGTCTTCAATCACCAACTCCTCTGTTCATGATAATGCTTCTAAGTATTTCATCTCCAGCACCAGATGTTGCTATGACAAACATACAACTGAAATAACTGTAGTGGTCTATTGGGACTATACAAATGTAAATACAGTGACTTCTTGTAGAGTAAGATTTACAGTAATGTCAATACCGGGAATAAAAATGCAGAGCCTGAGAGCTAGATACAGTACTTGGAATTAATAAGGTGTATTATAAGGGGGAACAGCATGATTGAATGTAGCGTAATGTAACAGTTTATTGAGAAAGCTTAAAGTAAAGCTCTACCTTTGGAACTGTGTTAAATTAATCTTTGTCTTATATCGCCATGTACTGCAATTTTAGGTCCAAAATTCAGTTCTGATTAATTTCATGCAATATATTTTTAGTGCTTTATATCTATAAGAGATAAGCATAGTTTTGAAAAATTCAATTCGGCAGTTCGTTAAGAAATTAAATTCGTTCTGAATTCATTTGTCACGAATCGCTATAAATCTGGTATACCCAGCCCAATCTGACTAATAATATTCTTCCCACTTGGTGGCCACATGTCAGTGTGAAGGCTTAGAAGTTAAACTGCAGAGAGAGTGTAGGAGACTGCTGAACTACAGACTCTGATATAATTTATCGCTGTGTACATAACTCTGCAGTGCACCAATATTCAAGTAGTGGCCCCATGACAGAGTGAGGGGGATGGCAGCAGCAGTGGCAGTAACAGTGATAGTAGTGGTCCTATCACAGAGTGGGGAGGGTGGCAGCAGCAGCAGTGGCAGTAACAGTGACAATAGTGGCTCCATGACAGTGTGCGAAGGGGGCAACATCAGTGGTGTACAACACAAGATGGTGGCAGATCACAGTAGTAGCAGAACCCAACAACAGCAGTGTGATAGCAAGGGCCAGTGGTATGCATATCCTTGAGAAAATGTAACATGTACATATCAGTAGACCAAGAAGCCCCATTGTAGGAATGGCAGTAGAGGCATAGGACAGGTGGCAGCATCAGAATGGTGGCAGCAGCATGTGGCCAGGAGTAGCGGCCCATTTTTCACAATATTCCAGTGTGCTAGCACACTACAGTGTGATCATTAGAGGCAAAATGATCTATTCTGTTGCATCAGGCAGTGGTGTCTGGAAATCCTTGTTGATCCACGCCTGATTCAACTTTAAGAAGGTTAGTTCTCTTATAGTTAACTATGCTCCCCGCTGCACTGAATACCCACTCTGATGCCACACTACTGGCCGGGCAGGAAAACATGCCTATTGCATGCCCAGTAGTCCAGGGGATCTTGGATCATGGGTGACAGGGTGCAGTCCAAGTATGCCAACGCCTGCTGGTTGAAGTTCTGCTGCATGTCCTGCTGCTGGGTGGTTTTATCAGAAGGTGGCTGAAGAATACTGCTCATCAGAGACTCGAGACTTGCTGCTTATAGAGCTGGTGCTGTTATTGCACCACCACCACCAGTCATGACAGTGAGAGTATAGGGTCCACCCTGTCAGACATTCATGAGGACAGCGATGGCGCTCGTAGGCAGCGACCAACTGACTACACAGCATGTCTCTATAATAGTCCATTTTTGTATCCCCATTTTTGACCGATAGTGAGGGTCTAACAATATGGATAGCCAGTAGCCATCCCTCTGCCGAATCCTGAAAATGCGGCTGTCACTACACAAACAAGAAAGCATGCATCTGGCCATTTGTGCAAGGGATTTGCCTCCATCTCCACTGCATACTACCACGGTCTGTCAGGGTCATCTAGGTTGTCTTCATCGTTGCCCTCCAGCAGCTCCTCTCCTGTTGCTTGGGCAAATAAACCACCTAGTTGCATATAAAATTCCTGGGCGTTTGTGTCCTCCTCCTCCTCCTCTGCCAGTTCATCCTCCTCAGGGCTCAGGTGGCTGTGAGATATAGGCGCCACGTCTTCTGTTACCTCACCAAACAGATTTCGTAGCATCCCCTCAAGGATGTGAAGGAGTGGAATAACATCATTCATCCCGTAGTTCTGCCGGCTGACAAATAAAGTGGCCTCCTCAAAGGGCCTGAGCAAATGGCACGTCTCACACATGAGCTGCCACTGGCTAACATGGAAGTTACACCAGGGAGTAAACCCGTCCATCTGTAGCATTCACAAATCTTTGACTGCTTTCCTCTGCTCATACAGGCAGTCTAACTTAAGGAGCGTAGAGTTCCAATTGGTGGAAACGTCACATATCAAGTGATGTTATTGAAAATCATTTTGTCTTTGCAGCTCCAGGAGGTCGTGTGTTGCACAATAAGAGTGGCTGAAGTGCATGCACAGCTTCCTGGACATTTTTAACAGCTCTTGCAGTTTAGTGGAAGACTTGAGGGACCGGGTGACAATGATATTGAAGATGCAGGGCGCATGGGTCAGCCCTCCCTGACACGGAGCAGAAAAAATGTTTGATAAATGTAAGTGATTTCCAGCCACCGGCATTGGTAAAATACATTAAATTTTATTTTTTCACCATTAAAAGCAGTTACAAAAGGTAAATACAAAACAGGCCTCACATCTCACTGACGCGTTTCGGGTACATACTTGTAGCACCCTTAGTCATAGAGAGAAACATTTTTTTTCCTGTTATCAATAACCATGGTTCCTATCTCCAGTTGACGAGGAGACAGCCAGTGCTTGATTTCTTTATTGATGACACCGAGCAGTTCCTCCCCAGTGTGGCTCCGTGTGGCCAGGCAGAACCGCATAAACCTCTGGATAGATCATCAGCATCTGATCGGTGGGGGTCCGACACCCAGGACCCCCGCCGATCAGCTGCTTGAGAAGGCAGCGGTGCTCCAGCAGTGCTGCGGCCTTCTCACTGTTTACCACAGGCCCAGTGATGTCACGACTTGTATCACTGACCTGAGAGCTGCTAAGCTCCATTCCCTTGAAACAATTATACAAATCTTGACGTCACTCAGCCAGCGGTAAACAGTGAGAAGGCCGCTGCGCTGCTGGAGCGCCGCTGCCTTCTCAAACAGCTGATCGGCGGGGGTCCCGGGTGTCGGACCTCCACCGATCAGATGCTGATGATCTATCCAGAGGATAGATCATTAGTTTAAACAAAGTGCAGAACCCCTTTAAGGTCGAACTGTACAGTGGATAAGGATTTTGAAGAAGAAGCAGCTAATATAAAATAAAAAATTTTAATTAAAAATTATCCTGCCCATCTTGTAGAATCATCCTTGGCAGATGTTAGAAAGATGAAAAGAGAATCCTTCTTTGAATCAGAAGACAGAAAAATAAAAATTTGAAGAAAGAAGAAAAAATTTGGATAATCTTACCTTACAATGCTGAACATAGGAAAATAGAAACAATTATAAAAAAAACAGTGGCACCACATTTTAAAGGATAAATTGATAGGTCCACTATTAACTGGAGGACCACAAATCGAATATACTAGAGCACCAAACTTATCCCTCAAAATAGCACCAACAGTTAAAATTAAACAAAAAAATAGATCCTCCCAAAATCTATTTAAACTTAAAGGTTTTTATAGATGCAATACATGCAGTAATTGCAAAAATACTAAGTTCCCTAAAAAAACAACAAATATATCCTCAACAAGTAATACGTTTACATATGAAATAGATACCTTCCTCTCATGCAATACCACCAATGTCCTCTATATAATAGAGTGCCCATGTAAAAAGCAGTACATAGCCAGAACAAAGAGATTATTAAAAACACGAATTTCAGAACACATGAATAAAATTCGAAATGGCTATGAAAAGCACTCTTTGATCAAACGGTTTAAACTCAGACTTTGAATTGTTCGGCTTCTGAGAGTAGGTTGGGGGCCCTTCGCCGATGGGACATTGGAGTCAGGCTGTTTTACCAGCACTCCGATCTCCCCTTGGTGGGCACCCTTCCAATTTCTACACCTGAATCTCTACATCTCAATATACCTACACCTTCTGCAATATTGTTTTCCAAAATGTGAAGAGGAGCCATATGAAAATTTAGAAATAACTACTTATAATTCTGCTAAATACTATCACTCATAGTACAAAGAGGAACAAACATTATAGAAATCATATACAAAAGTAAATTACAACTAAAATAAGAGAAATCCAAAAATAACGCATGCAAACCGCATATGCGTTTTTTCTATACATCGAAAATACATACAAAGCTAAATCAATTATTAAAGTCCCATTCATATTTATTATATTTACTGATTTTAAATTTTTTTCTAAACTAATTTCAATTTATCACTATGTCCTTACGCTTCACTCAATAATTTCCAGTGAAAGACTGGAAACCCCATGTGACAACAATGGATATCTCAATTCAATCACACTCTTTATAATAACGTTTTGTGAAATATTGGAAAAACGCACAAAAATCGCATATGCGTTTTTTCATATATCGAAAATTTACACTAAGCAATATATATCTATTGTATTGTTATTTGATTTTATTTGATTTTAACCTTTTGAGTTTATTTATATTCTAATTATTATATTACTTTTCCGGGTCTTTGGAGTAACCCATAATTGACTCCAGGCTTTCCAAACAATAGACAAGCAGCTATATAAGGACTGATTTTGTGGGGTTTCAGATATGGCTACTGAGTACAAGGTTTGAACCTCGAAACGCATTTAGCAGACATTCCGGAACACCCACTGAAATATCGCGAAAAAGCGATCAAAATCTTTCAGAAATTACTGGCAAGTGATTCAAAGCTTTCGGACAATTCTGGCAAGCGATATAACTAAAAGTGAATATAAGTCAAATTTTCGCTATTAATGAATATTATAGCAGCCCTTTGAATCTCGCGAGATTGCGAAACGGGAACCACAATTATCACGTGAGGCGCCGAGTCACGGCAGAAACAAGCATAAGCGTACAGGTGGATACTAAACAGGAGCGACAACTTAAGCACTGTGAGCAAGGGGGGTGAGTACTGTTGTGGAAATTTTATTAGGATGTGTTTCTAATATATTGTGTATTGTCATCATGTCTCTCAGTGTCAGGGTGAACCATTGGAGTGGATATCTTCCCGTGTATGTCCTGTCACAGCTGCTGGGCGCAGAGGTCTCCATCGGTGAATGGTCCAATGTGCTATGCGCTGGGCTGTGGGCCGGGGTAGACTGATGTGTTCAGCAGAGCAGTGTTTTGTTGGCTAGGGCCCCCGCGCAAGACGCAGATTTATTGGCTTGGCGTGGATGCATTTGTTAAGAGAACAATATATGAAAGGAACGTGCGTTTGTTGTCTCTAGTGCGCCTGATCAGCCACTGGAGATAATGACTCTGTACTGTAAATAAACATGCATGAGGATCATAGTAACTTTATCTGCCATTGATCACTGAGCAAGGCTGGATAAAGTTCGCTCCAGTGGTTATAGGATACATGTGTTTGTTAGCTGGCTATGTTATTCTAAATGATGGTGTCTTGTATTCCTATGTCATCACTTCCTGTATCCTTGTTACATGAAGTAAGTGGTCTGGTGATGGGCCAGCCCCTTTTCTATTGTTACTGTGACTAAATAAAAGGTGAGCAGACTGTGGAGGAGGGGGAGTTGCTCAGCAGAACTCAAAATGGTAACACCTGTGTCTGACTGACTGCGGTTGAGATTTTTGCCTTTCCTTACACAAAGTCTGATGAGAGCGGATTTCTAATATTAATATTTCTACAACAGATGGCGAGCCAGATAGTAGTCAGTTTTTTTTCTCTGCACAGCAGGTAAAATGGGAGAGAAATGTAAACTGTAACATTGTCTGCTGCGTCAGAGAAAATTTCTGCTTGTTAAAAGAACATTTTTCGCTCTATTTGTGTAAGGATAAGGTAAGTGTTTTTCCTTTGTTTAGTTTTTGGTGGCTCTGAGTTGATTGTACAGAGATTATGATGTGTGTGCTGAGCAGTGCAGAGTATTGTGTTTTTTGTTGTAACTTCTTAACTTTTATATTACTGTGATTTTGTAAAAGGCGATTTTATAGAGGTTTATAGAGGCAGCAATTTGTTTTAGTGTTTGTACATTAGAGACAGCATTTAAAGAGTATTTTTATATTGTTAGGCTGTAAATCTCCCGCAGAGTGGAGGTTTTGCTCTGGTTTTGGGGGTTGGGAAGAGGGAATATCGAAACTGTTTTGTTTAATTTGGATTTTCAATTGCTGGAAATTGTAGATACTATCTAGTCTTCCTTTGTGTGTAGGCCATGTGTGTTTGTCAGCCATTTTATTTTTCTTTGTGTGTCTGAAGGCAAGTGGGTTTGTCGGCCATCTTTGATTGTCCTTTGTGTGTGTGAAGACATGAGGTTTTGTCTGCCATCTTGGTTAGTTTGGTGCTGCAGGTTTTAACAAGGAATTCATTCAAGTTTGAGCTGGTTCATTTTTAGTTTTGGTTTTTATGGAAAGTGATTTGGTTGTTTTTGCCTCAAATGTCAGTTTTGTCCAGAATAATTATCTTGTCTTTTTGTAACTTTATATGTACAGATTGATTTTGTTTTGGTAAGTTTTGTGCTGGATATCAGTGGAGTGTTCGGTTATGGTATAGCTCAGTGACCAGTCTGATGCAGGAATCATTGTGTAGCATTAGTGGCAGTTTAGCGGTGAAATTGTCCTATAGTTGATGATTCTGCTTAATTTTTGTATATCTGTGGCTATTACACTGAATTGTAGAATTGTTTGGCATAATTAATACGAGTACTACAGTGTAGAAAGGAGGTGCTTGTAGTTCTGTGCCAAAGGTATTGGGACAACTCCTAGAAATTGGTACCAGTGTTTTGTTATCTTGTGCAATGGAAAGTATTTTTAAAGAAGTTGCAAAGTTGAAGGACACAGCGGCTATTCTTCAAGCTATGTAGGGATCTACTGATCCATGGCTGCAGGCTCAGAATTGTTTAGCAAACCTGATCGGTACCAAAAAATGGCGCAAAAGGAAAGGCAAGTATGCTATGATTTTTGCTGCTGGGTGGATAGCGGAAAAATAAATTGTTAAATTGAGAACTCTTGTCCAGCAGGCAGCTGAAGCTAGCACTAATTATGAATGTGCTGTGAAGTGTAATACTGAGCTGCGCAAAGAGAATGAATGGTTGTCTGAAAGCCTGACGCACGCACAGGGTGCTGTAAGGGAATTGTCTGCTCTCTGCAGGAGGACAGAAGATGAACATTCTCAGTGCTTAGTGCAGCTGGAGTTATTGAAACAATCATTAGAGAGTAATGTGTCTAGGATTAGAGGAAATGTATGGGCTGTAAGTATGGAGAAGTCTGAGGACTGTGGGTCAGATAGTTGAACTGACTCAGGGATGGAGATGGACAACGTGTCTGACCCTGAAGTTGGAAGTGTTAACACAATGCCAGAAGATTCCTCAAATGAGTCTGTGGTAAGTGGACTCAATACAGATAGTAGTGTGGGATCTAGTCATGCTAGAATGATTAATGTTGTGCACCAAGTCAAATCACCATGTGCCCAGACAAGGTATTGTGCAGGGAGACAAGCTATTCGTTGTTTTGCATGCAGGGAATACGGGCACATTGCACGATATTGTGACGTTGCTAATGGCAACAGACACAGGCATGTTAAGTACCCCAGAACCACACCTAGAAGTAAAGTGGTTTATTCAGCAAGGTGGGGTAATGGTCCCAGACATGGTTCTTTGCAAAGGCATAGAAGCCAGGGACAGCCAAGGTCTTTGATCAAGGAAGCAGATTTTAAATCCCAATAAGAACAGTTAAAATGAGAAAATGTAAAGCTCAGAGAGGAAAGAGATCAGTTCCTGGAATTCAGTAGAGTTTCTAATTTTTGTGTGCCAGAGAAGGGTAAATTAAGGTCTTTCTAAACCATCTTACTGTTTGTATTTAAAGAAAATGGAGGATTTCTGAGACCTAATTTAAATTGATTTTTCCCTTCCCCTAAAAAAAAAAAAAAACCGGTTTTGGGACCTTGTAATGTTAAATCCTGCTTCTAGGTTTGGGGCTGGGCAAATTAGCATTTCAATGACTGGGTGGGTAGAAATTCTCCTGCCAGTATTTACGGTTGGTGAACCCTCCAAGACATTGATTTGTTAATTCAGTCCTATACAGTTGTATGTTTTCCAAAAGGTTTTTGTTTTTTTGTTTTTTGTGTTTAAGGTTTGGTTTTAAAGGGATTCTGTCACCAGGTTTCACCCCCTCCAGATAAAAATATGGTTATGTTCAGGGAGCTTTAACCATTCCTAATGTGGTCTTATAAATGTAATCTGTAGGCTCATTTTGCTAAAAATACGCTATTACTAACCTGTCATTCATAAAAATAAGGTGCCCAAGGGGATGTAAATGGCTCCAAGCTGCCGCCCTCACCTGCTGCCGTTCGTGCCCAGCACCGCCTCATAATCTTCTGTGACGCCTCCAGCTCTCCCTCTGTAACATCGCTGTGAAAGCCTCCTGCTCTCTCTCCCTCCCCCTCCTCCTGCTGCTGTAACATTGCGATGTTACAGATGGAGGAGGAAGGAGGGAGGAGAAGGGAGGAGGGGGGAGGGAGAGAGAGAGCAGGAGGCTTTCACAGTGATGGGAGAGCTGGAGGCGTCACAGAAGATTATGAGGCAGTGCTGGGCACGAACGGCAGCAGGTGAGGACGGCAGCTTGGAGCCATTTACTTCCCCTTGGGCACCTTATTTTTATGAATGACAGGTTAGTAATAGCGTATTTTTAGCAAAATGAGCCTACAAATTACATTTATAGGACCACATTAGGAATGTTTAAAGCTCCCTGAATATAACCATATTTTTATCTGGAGGGGGTGAAACCTGGTGACAGAATCCCTTTAAAACCAAACCTTAAACACAAAAAACAAAAAACGTGTAACTTATAAATCCACTTTGCTTCGTTTATTGACATTAATTTAATGAATTGCCCTACGTAATGGATTTACGTTCTAAAGAGACAGAATGGCTGGCACAGGTCACAAGGATTTTCAAGGAGGAGAACATTCCCAATTCCAATTCCATACAACCTGATGTGTCAGAGACGCAGAAACTTCTGAAGAATTTGTATCGCAATAGAACCAAAACATGGTGGAATAAAGCTGCGCTTGAACAGTATCTGACTAGAGATCTGGCTCCGAGGGGCCTCCGTGTTCAGGTATGTCCTTCGTTCCCACTAGAAGATGATGTCCTGAAGCAGAGATGGGAGGAGGCTTGTAAGTTGTGCTCACGGACATTTATTGAGCCACTGATCGGATATGAAAAAAAGCAATTGGATGATATTGAGAAATCAATTACACCGCTACAGGAGAAATTGGGGCGATAGGAAACCCGGATATGATGACACGGTTTAAGCAGGATTTATATAATGACCAAACACGATGGGATAAGGAAATCCAAGAGATGAAGGCAAAAAAAAATCAGCGTGATATTGCAGATTATCAAAACGAACGGATATTCCGGTGGCACTATAAACCTAATACTGATCGCTCCGTCTCAGGCTCGGTTACATCTACACGAAGCAATTATTCCCAACGTGCAGAGGGCCCAACCCCAGCAGGACCGAGTACGGTTACATCCAAAACACCTATAAAATGAAAATATAACAACTTGGAAGACTCCAAAAATGGAGAACTAAAGGTAATTAACCTTTCGGATATCCAATTTTCAGATTCCCAGTTGGAGGTGTTGTCCTTGGGACTCTCCTTCAGTCCTGTGTCCATGTATGACAACTTTACTGCAATTAAGGATACATTCCTTTTTGCTAGGAAACGTGTCTACTGGAAACATTTCTCTAAATCATGTTCCAATGATATCTTTACAGCCCCGGAGGAATTGGAGGCGCTTCGAATACTAGAGGAATTATTGATGGAACAGGAGACAGGAGAGTCAAAATTTCCGCCATTCACCCGGGGTCGGTCTGTCACGTTTCCACCCTTGTCACTTAGTCCGGCAATCGAGACATTTGTTAAGATGGTGGTGAAGGATTTATTCTCCCTTCCCACAAAATGTCCATATAACAATCTGAATCATCTCCAAAGACTAGCGCTTAAACAGTTGCGAGCAATGAAAAATGTGGTATTTAAGCCGGCTGACAAGGGTGGAAACGTGGTAGTCTGGCCTGTTGAAATGTATGAGGCGGAGGCCCATCGTCAGTTGCGTGACACTGCCTGTTACAGGAGATTGACATCTAACCCTACCAGTGGTTACCAGATGCAAATACAGGCCATTCTGATGGCAGCAGTGGAGTCATCAACTATAAATAGGATGGTATACAATGGCTTGGTGGTAAAATATCCAATAACCCCCACACTGTATCTGCTACCAAAGGTCCACAAATCCTCCATCAGGCCTCCAGGTAGACAGATAGTGTCGGGGTGTGGTGTTTGTGCGAACCCATCTGCCGCTTCTTGGACTTTTACCTCAAGCCATGTGTCGAATGTCTGCCGTCCTATGTGCGTGACTCCACTGACGTGCTAAAACGATTGGAAAATGTCCACATGGAGGATGACATGTATCTTGTGACTTGTGATGTAAAGTCGCTTTATACCTGCATCCAACATGAATTGGGTTTTAGGGCCTCTAGTTTTTTCCTGCGGACAAGGAATTTGTCGCCAGATCTGGTGGGATTTATATTGATTCTGTTGGACTTTGTCCTAACACATAACCACTTCCTATTTAAAGATCGATATTACCTCCAATTGCGAGGTGTGGCGATGGGGGCGACTTGTGCGCCCTCATACGCCAATCTATTCCTGGGCCTCTGGGAACATGAACATGTACAGCAGGCTATGGATTGTGCGAATGGTCAGGTCATATCCTGGATCCGCTTTATAGACGACATTTTGTTTGTTTGGCAGGGACCCAGGACAGCACTTGATTTATTTTTGGCACAACTTAACACGAATGACTGGAACATCAGGCTGACCCAGACCATCTCCCAACATCAAATTACCTTTTTGGACATCAATATCAAGACATCTGTAAACGGAACCTTATCCACTGGAGTTCACCGTAAGGACACTGCTGTAAATGCTTTATTGCATGCATCTTCCTTTCATCCCCAACATCAAAAGCGTTCCATACCAATTGGACAATTTTTGAGAGCCAAAAGATTATGTACAACAACAGAGGATTTTGAAAAGGAGTCAACTTTGCTTCGACAGCGCTTCAAACAAAGAGGCTACCACCCTGTGGTTATTGAACGGGGGTATCAACGAGCCGTAAATACATCTCGACAGACCCTCCTTACAACAAAGTCCAAGAAAACCTTGAATACTGCAGTGGGTGAAGCGCGACCAGTCTGCATGATCACGGACTACAGTACAAAATGGAATAACATCAGAAAAACCTTTGTGAAATACTGGCCAGTCCTGCAGACAGACCATGTTCTAAACTCGGTACTCACCTCGGGCCCCATTCTGGTATCCAGACGTAGCAGGAATCTCAGTGACATTCTGGTATCCAGCCATTATGTTCCACCTAAAAATCAGGAATTACTGTTTTAGTCTAGGGGACCAAAGTGGGGCTCGACACCATGTGGGCATTGCAGTATTTGCAGAGCCATGGTGAAGAGTGACTCTTTTAACGACTCATCTGGTAAAAATGTTTACAAGATTGTGCACTTAATCAACTGCAGTACTTGTGGCATCATATATTATGTAACATGCCCATGTGGATTAATCTACATTGGTATGACAACACGGGAATTGCGTATACGCATTCAGGAACATCAGAGTGACATACGCTCGGCGTCTAAAGTAGGTGATGACGATAGAGAACGGATAGTGAAGCTCAAACCAGTTGCGCGACACTTCCGTTTGAAACACAACAATCGCTGGCAGGACCTGAGGGTCCGTGGCATTGATAGAGTAAATCTAGGCTCCCGGGGGGGGGTGATCTCTTCAGACTTCTTGAACAGGTTGAAAGTAAATGGATAATTAAACTCCAGACCCAAGTACCATACGGGTTAAATGATAAGGTGCCCTTTGCATCTTTCTTGTGAATGTCTCCTCCTTGGATCTCCTTGCTGTGTCCATGTTCTTTTATGTTTTATGTAATGTATTTGGTTGCGAGTGAGATGCAGTCCTGAGTGGGTTGTGGATGTGGTAAGGGACCAATCAATTTATAAATAGGCTTGTGGCACCAAGAATGGGTACGGATGACAGGTTTATGTGGCATTTCGGATGCAGATAGTGTATGCAATGGTGGAACCAATGGAATTTAGGGGTACTTAGGGAGATGACGCTTATGCAGGGACGGGTGTGGTGACGTCACGTTGCTATATGGTTATTAACCTTTTGGTTACCAAGAGGGATTTTTATCTAAGCACCTTACAGTATTTTTTCTTTCTAATTTATGCACAATTATTGTGTGTCCATTTCTTTAAAATGGTTTATTTATTTTTGTTTTTCTTGTGTTTTTATCACTATTATGATTGTATTCATTTATTCACATTTTCTTCACTAGGGGTTTGATAGATATTAAAACTTCCAAAATATTTGATCTCTGTGGGCACAATGTGTGCATTACAGAGGTACGAACATGTTGGATGTTACTTTTCTCCAGTCTCTGGATAGGTCTGGTTAGAAATTGGATCTTGGCACAATCTATCACATGGTAGAATGTACACTGCTAACCATGTATTATGGTTTAATATTTATATGATACGGATTTGGTTGTATGTATTCAATTCCCAATTTTCTTTTCACAGAATTAACATAAAAATTGTCTTTTGAATCTATGTCGGTTACCTGCGCAGGCGTCATAATCACCACCATTGTAGTTCCTCTACACTGAATTATTGCATAATCCAGTGTATATGACTACTATCTTTATGTAGCATGTGGTACCTGTATAGCGCAATTGCGCCTCAGATCCCTGTACTACATTAACATATACATATATTTATACATATATATTAAAATCAATCCAAAATAAAAAACATATATCCTTTTTCATAACAACTGATGGGGCAACTTAATGTGCCGTGTACTTTGCTCAGGTGGACTGAGAATTTATGTGCGCTTTTGTTAACACGAATATGATCTGTGTTTTGGGATGTAATATCTCTGTATATATGTTGTATTCGAAAATTGCCACGATTTCTGTATACCCATTCGATTTTGAGTTACATGTAATGGTGGCCGATCCATATGCCCTGATCCAACATGGCGACTATGGTGCGGCCGACGTTCCGCGCATGCGCCACGCTGGAGTGCCGCCGGCCGCTCTCGGATGACGATTGTCGCGCAGGAAGTGCGTGACCGTCCTTCTCCGGACCGGCGTGGCGTCACCTGCGGTGCGGTGGTCATTGTGGTGCGCCGTCAGTTGAGTACTCGCCACTGTGATAATGCTCAGGTGAGCTATAATAGTGTAATTGAATGATAGTCCAGCAACCAATGAGATTCAGCCACCTGACCTATTTAGGGCATCACTCTCACCAGACCAACCAGTACCCCTTGAAAAAGCTGTACGCGAAACGTGCGTTGGGGAGTGGACCGGTGGTGTTGCTGCACGGTATATTTGAATTGAGTGATCAGTATTTTTCCTCTTATGTGCTGGTTACAACTCCAACTATCCTACTGCTTCAGCTATGATAAATGTGGTGTGTATTATCATGCTCACTTTGTGGCAAATGCTGATAAATAATGCATGTAGGAATTTTTTGGTAGTTTATGAGCTATAATTTGTGGATACTACATATCCCTTAACCGACGACCAATCGGAAATATTTATGCACATGCACTTTATTTATATATATTGTGGTGGTTAGCTGTACAAATGGTAGGCAGTCGGCAGGATTGGATGCAACATAAGGGTTTTATTGGAAAAAACACAACTCAAATTTGTTCCAACAGGATGGCTTGGCTTCAGCCCATCAAAGTTCAGTCACATAAAGCACTTATCTTCAGCCCTCATGTGTCATATAACAGTTCAAATTTTACACAGGCAAAAATACAGGAGTCACCTTTCTGCAGAATCTTGTCTTTTCCCTTCTCAGGAACACTGTGGAGATGAATGCTCCTAAGTCCTCTGCAGACCAACACCAACCACACACTGACAGTGAGTCTTTTAAATTAGCTTCAGCTGGGTGAGGTGGTAACACAGGAGATGGAGTATGGGAGTGACCTTCCCACCCAAACTCTTCAGTCACTCCTAAATCCCGGACCCAAATTCCAGCTACCACAAACTCAGCAATCTAACATCACTGGTTGCCATTTACCTCCGGGATTTACATCACTGAGAGCAGCAGCCTCAGTGACACATACTTACCATCAATAACCTCACCCTTTGGATGCTTACATATCCCCCCCCCCCCTCTGCCCAAGGCCAGGGGACTGGGCACTTGACCCTGATAGACAGTAAATCCTTGACAAGGCATCAGCATTAACATGAAGCTTCCCTGCCCTGTGCTCTACCACAAAATTAAAGTCCTGCAACTCCAGGAACCACCGTGTTACCCTTGCATTGTTTCCTTTATTTCGGCACATCCATTTTAAAGGGGCATGGTCAGATACCAAGCGGAACTTCCTACCTGCCAAATAGTACCGCAAAGCCACGAGGGCCCACTTTATTGCCAAACACTCCCTCTCCACTATTGAGTAGTTTCTCTCACAGGAGGTGAGTTTTCTACTCAAATATATGATGGGGTGTTCTTCCCCATTTACCTCTTGTGACATTACTGCCCCTAACCCAACCTCTGAGGCATCGGTCTGGACAATAAACTCTTTTGAGAAGTCTGGTGCGATCAGCACAGGCTGACTGCATAGTGCTTTTTTAAGGTCCTGAAACGCCTTTTCTGTCTCTTGAGACCACTGTACCATTACTGACTTTCTCCCTTTTGTGAGGTCTGTTAATGGTGCTGCAATGGAGGCAAAGTTCGGGACAAATCTGCGGTAATAGCCAACAATCCCCAAGAACGCCTTCACTTGTTTTTTTGTCCGAGGCTGTGGCCACTTCTGAATTGCCTCCACTTTATTTACCTGTGGTCTTATTGTGCCCTTACCTACAATATACCCCAGATAGCGAGCCTCCTCCAACCCAATAGCGCACTTCTCCGGGTTAGCAGTAAAGCCAGCTTTCCTGAGGGAATCCAGTACGGCCTGTACCTTACCTAGATGGGATTCCCAGTCTGTGCTAAAGACCACAATATCGTCTAAGTATGCTGCTGCGTACCTTCTATGGGGCCCCAAGACCCTGTCCATTGCCCTCTGGAAAGTGGCAGGTGCCCCTTGTAACCCAAAGGGCATCCTGGTATATTGAAAGAGCCCGTCTGGGGTGGAGAAGGCAGTCTTTTCCTTTGCCTCCTCTGATAGGGGAATCTGCCAGTACCCCTTGGTGAGGTCAAGTGTGGTAATATACCTAGCTGGTCCCAACCTTTCAATTAATTCATCCACCCGGGGCATAGGATAGGAATCGCATTTAGAGACTTCATTTAGACGGCGGAAGTCATTGCAGAACCGCCAGGTCCCATTTGGTTTAGGCACTAATACAATGGGGCTGGACCACCCACTTTTGGATTCCTCAATAACCTGCAGAGCTAACATACGCTTTACCTCCTCAGAGACCGCTTGTCTCCGAGCCTCAGGGATTCTGTATGGTTTAATGTTTATCGTTACCTTGGGGTCAGTGACTATCTCATGCTGAATGACATCTGTAGTGCCTGGCAGGTCTGTAAAGATATCCCTGTTCTGCTGTAGAAACTCCTTGGTTTCTTGTTTTTGGGGTTTGGACAGGGTGTCACCTATTGCAACCTTTTCAATATCTGTGTGACAATCCATTTGGGGTTTTGTGGCTGCTACCAGGGACTCTCTATCCTTCCAAGGTTTGATTAAATTGACGTGATAGAGTTGGATGGGCTTTCTTTTCCCAGGCTGATGTATTTTATAATTGACTTCTCCAACCCTTTCTACTACTTCAAAAGGACCCTGCCACTTGGCCAGAAATTTGCTTTCTACCGTGGGAACCAGCACTAGTACCCTGTCCCCAGGGTTGAACTGCCTCACCCGGGCCGCTCTATTGTACACCCTGCTCTGGGACTCTTGGGCCTTCTGCATGTGTTCCCTCACGATGGGCATAATGCTGCTGATGCGATCTTGCATTTGGGCCACATGTTCTATCACACTTCTGTAAGGGGTAGCCTCACTCTCCCAAGTCTCCTTGGCAATATCCAGCAATCCCCTGGGATGTCTCCCATATAATAACTCAAATGGAGAGAAGCCAGTGGAGGACTGGGGGACCTCTCGGATGGAAAACATGAGATATGGCAACAGACAATCCCAGTCCCTCCCATCCTTTTCTACTACCCTTCTCAACATCCCCTTTAAGGTTTTATTGAACCTCTCTACAAGGCCATCTGTTTGGGGATGATATACAGAGGTTCTTAGCTGCTTAATTTTCAGCAGGTTGCAAAGCTCTTTCATAACTTTGGACATGAAAGGTGTACCCTGGTCAGTCAGTATTTCTTTTGGTAGGCCAGTTCTGGAAAATATATGAACCAACTCCCGAGCAATGCACTTGGAGGAGGTATTCCGCAATGGAATGGCTTCAGGATACCTAGTGGCATAGTCCAGCACTACCAAAATATACTGGTGGCCTCGGGCAGACCTAACTAACGGCCCCACCAAATCCATAGCTATTCTGTCAAATGGAATCTCAATTATTGGCAGGGGAACCAAGGGGCTCCGAAAGTGACTCACAGGAGCCGTTACTTGGCAGGTTGGGCAGGATTGGCAAAACCTTTCAACCTCTTGGTAACAACCTGGCCAATAGAACCTTTGCAGGATTCTTTCCTTTGTTTTATCAGTCCCCAGATGACCCCCAAGTAAATGGGTGTGGGCCATATCAAGGACCATCCTTCTATAAGGTATGGGTACCACCAATTGCTCCACAATTTCATCACGCATCTTAGTAACACGATACAGTAAATTATCACTGACAGCAAAATGAGGAAACCTTTGATCAGCATTAGGCTCCTGAGGTACCTCATTTAGTACAGTTACATTTTCCCATGCATGTTTCAGGGTGGAGTCTCGTAACTGAGCAGTCCCAAAGTTCTCCCGAGACACTTCCAAGTCCGGTACATTCTGCTCAGGGTTAGACTCCTCACCCTCATCCCCAGCCAATACTGCAAGGGGAAAACTGTCTGATACCTCATTGGTCACCCCTACAGCATCTGTTTGGGCTTCTCCCCCTAAAGGAATTGGGCTGAAAGAAGGTGAACATGCAACAGGCGTATCATTACAGTGGGAATGAGACCAGAGATCCCAGAACAACGGAAAATCACGTCCCACAATCAATGGATGTAATAAGTCTGGTACCACACCCACTTCATGGGTCACTGTCCCGCAGCCAGTCCCTACAGTCACTTTGGCCAGCGGATAATGCTTAGTGTCCCCATGGATACAAACCACCCCCACCCGCCTTTCAGGGATGACCAGGTCATGGGGTACAGCAGCACACAAGAGGGTGACCAGGCTACCCGAGTCCAAAAGGGCCACAACACTTACCCCGTTTACCTGGAGTTGACGCTCCTGGGGACCTGGTTCCTGCAGGGGTGTAGCACTGCAAACAGGATGAGCAAACATGGAGAGGCGGCGGGTGGCACCACACTCCATTGGCTCCTCCCCCTGGGAACAGTGTGCTGCAATATGCCCCGGTTGCTGACACTTCCAACAACGGACCTTAGGTTGGCCTTCGAGTGGGGCTTCAGAACGGGAGGGTACCTTTCTTGGAATGAAAAACCTCTTTCCCCGGGGGGAGCCACCCAGGCTTTGTCTGTTGGCTAGGTCCTCCTGCTCAGAGGTAGAAATGGCTGTGGAGGTTGCTCTCTGTCGACGACCACCAGAGGATCCCATGAACTGCTGTGGTTTACCTTCAGGCCTCAGACAGGTCTCGGTAGTCGTAAACCGCTCCACAAGTGAAACCAATTGATCCAGGGTTTTGGGGTCTCCTTGAGCAACCCAGCGGTGAATGTCCATAGGAAGTCCACTCACATAGCGGTCGAGCACGATTCGTTCGACAATGTCTGCTGTACTCAGTGTCTCAGGTTGTAGCCACTTGCGCACAAGGTGTAACAAATCAAACATTTGAGAGCGGGGCGGTTTTTTCTCTTCAAACCGCCATTCATGGACTCTGCGAGCACGGACAGATAAGGTGACTCCCAGCCGGGCCATGATTTCTGCTTTAAGGATATCATAGTCTTTGGCCTGCTCTGCCGTTAAATCAAAATATGCTTTTTGCGGCTCCCCAGTCAAATAAGGCGCCAGAACCTCAGTCCATTCAGCCGCAGGGAGTTTCTCCCTTTCCACAATCCTTTCAAACACCGCCAAATAGGCCTCTATGTCGTCATCTGGGGTCATTTTTTGCAAGGCGCGGTGCACTGCCTTTTTTACATTCACAGTCCCAGCTAACTCCTCCATATTCCTTGGCTGAGCTGACACACTCTCTCTCAGGACTGCGATCTGTTCCAGCAACAGACGGTTGGTTTCCTGCTGGGCAGCACTGACCTGCACAAACTGCTTAACCAGCTCCTCCATGGCAGGAGTCTCACTGGGCAACAATGTAGCAGCCTTTATCCAGGACATAAGCAGATTACAGAGCAAAAAAAATTATGCAGCCGTTACCCTTAGCAACCACTTGCCCGCATCCGACACCATATGTGGAGGTTAGCTGTACAAATGGTAGGCAGTCGGCAGGATTGGATGCAACATAAGGGTTTTATTGGAAAAAACACAACTCAAATTTGTTCCAACAGGATGGCTTGGCTTCAGCCCATCAAAGTTCAGTCACATAAAGCACTTATCTTCAGCCCTCATGTGTCATATAACAGTTCAAATTTTACACAGGCAAAAATACAGGAGTCACCTTTCTGCAGAATCTTGTCTTTTCCCTTCTCAGGAACACTGTGGAGATGAATGCTCCTAAGTCCTCTGCAGACCAACACCAACCACACACTGACAGTGAGTCTTTTAAATTAGCTTCCAGCTGGGTCAGGTGGTAACACACGAGATGGAGTATGGGAGTGACCTTCCCACCCAAACTCTTCAGTCACTCCTAAATCCCGGACCCAAATTCCAGCTACCACAAACTCAGCAATCTAACATCACTGGTTGCCATTTACCTCCGGGATTTACATCACTGAGAGCAGCAGCCTCAGTGACACATACTTACCATCAATAATCTCACCCTTTGGATGCTTACAATATGTACCGGCAGTTCACCATCGGTCCCTTTGGTTTTTAATATGTATTGTAACCTGTGTCAATTGTTTTTGTGTGACCAGTGCTGATCATGTGTCCTCTTGTGATTTTCTAATAAATTATGTGACTTTTGGACTATTTTAGTATTACTAGTTTTATTTGCACTAGACTTGTCTCACTCCTTTTGGTTGGTTATATATTAATTTAATGAAGTCCCCCCCTTTAGGGTCAGGTATTTTCATCTATATTTTTGTTAGTATTTTTATTCGTCATCCATTCTTTTGTCTTTATATTATTTTTGCTTATATGGCCTGGTATTTCCAAGGAATGGAATTGGGCAAATTTTTATTTTCTTGATGGTCGAGCCTGAAAAAAAATCCTTCTTGAAACGCTTCTTAATTTTATTATTAGTTGTCTCCAGTTCGGTTGTACTTTTGGGTGTATAGTTCCTATTCCTACTTTTACTCTTCACTGCTGCACTGTAGCTAATATTTTATATTACTAAGGCTACTTTCACACTTGCGGCAGAGTGATCCGGCAAGCAGTTCCGTCATCTGCATGCACAAAAGGACAGCATTTTTAGACGGATCTAGATGCAGATCCGTCTCACAAATGCATTGCAAGAACAAATCCGTCTCTCCGTTTATCATGCGGACAAACTGATCCGTTTAAAAAATAAATTCTCACATTTTTACCGGTCTGCGAATGCGCAGACCGGAAGGTAGGTCCCGGCATAGCGGTATTTTAAAAGCCGGATCCGGCACTAATACATTTTAATGTAAATTAGTGCCGGATCTGTCATTCTGGCAACTGACCTGGAATTTTGGACGGAGATAATACTGCAGCATGCTGCAGTATTTCCTCCATCCAAAACGCCATTCAGTGACTGAACTGAAGACATCCTGATGCATCCTGAGCAGATTGCTCTCCATTCAGAATGCATGGGGATAAAACTGATCAGTTCTTTTCCGGTATTGAGCCCTAACGACGGAACTCAGTGCCGGAAAAGAAAAACGCTAGTGTGAAAGTACCCTAATGGTGCAGGGTTTTCCTGTGTATCTAGGTTCAGGTTTTCCTGTATATCCACAGGTAAATCTCCCAGTGGACTAAATCTGTTGATCTTGAGTCCCTTTCGAATTTATGTTTTTTCTTTTCTATTATTTCATTCTCTTTCATTTTAATCCTATGTTTGATGGCTCTTTGTAACTGAATGATTTCTGGGTGGTCCGAGAATGGTTTTAAGGCTTCGAATAGGTCCACGATTTCCCTATAAATTTATATTAATCAATTTTTTATTTTTTCAATAATAAATTGTATTGTTTTCCTAGAGAAACTATGGAACATCTCATCCCATTCTCCTACGTCCCCTGCCAGGGTTATATGCACCTTCAGGCCCTTTGAAATAATATCCTATTCCAGGTATTTCTCCAAGGATGCTACCTCCCATAGATCTCTCATTTAGTTAATCAATAGTTTTTCCAATTTTTTTTTTTGCTTATTGCTTCCTCAATCTGTTTATTCACAAGATCTATATTCTCCAAAGAACCTTCTTCACGTAAATTAAAAAATGTCTGGACGAATTGAATGTGATATTTTCTGCCAGCCCATAAATCGCTCATTTTGTCTGTGATTTTCTCTTTGTTATTGATGTACTCACGGTTTGCTGCTGGGTATCCGTGAGTAATACAGTCTAAAAGGTTCTATGGAACCCGCGCTGCCGTAGTTAATAGAAGGAGAATACTGCACTAATTAACACTCGCTGCTTGGTCTAGAGAGGGTTAATTGCCGCACCCCTAAATTTAATTCAAGAAAGAAAAAGATAACCAACTAGACCCACGCTGATTGTTCAGTGCTGTATGATAATATAAGAATAATATGACGTGAATAACCCCCACCGGTCCCGACCGGTGACATGTGCACACGAGGGAAGCTGCGCTAGTAATCCAATGGAGCGAATCTTCTGTGTGACGTCACTCCAGGTACGGATGCCTACTTGGACCAAAACTCCTCCAATGCATTCCGGAACTGCTGAGTTCCTTCCTCAGGGATGATTGCGGTCCCTCCTACTCACAGATAAATAGACGTTTGTTTCCATGGTTACCAATCCTATTCACCTCAGTGTTCCATAGACCACTCAGCTGTAGATGATATATCTTACCGTTCTCATACCACCGCCTATACATTTTCTATATGGATCCGCATAGGCTAATATTAAAGTGTGTATTTGAAGATATATTTATCACAAATTGTTTGGTTTAATATACCCACGATAGTGAATGTTGGTGTGACCCTATCTACATTATTTGTATGTTTATATTTCTGTTTATGAGACTGGGAATAGTTCAGTCTCTTGGTTAAGCCCTGCTGGTGCAAGGCTATTTAAGTTATAAATCCACTTTGTTTCGTTTCTTGACATTAATTTAATAATGTCTCACAGGATTGGCGCCAAGCATATGTGGTGCAAATATTCAAAAAGGGTTCAAAAACAGAGCCTGGAAACTATAGGCCGGTAATTTTAACATCTGTTGTGGGTAAACTGTTTGAAGGTTTTCTAAGAGATGCTATCTTAGAGCATCTCAACCGAAATACGAAAATAACGCCATATCAGCATGGCTTCATGAGGGATCGGTCATGCCAAACTAATTTAATCAGTTTCTATGAGGAGGTAAGTTCTAGACTTGACAGCGGCGAATCAATGGATGTCGTATATCTGGACTTCTCCAAAGCATTTGACACTGTACCACATAAAAGGTTAGTATATAAAAATGAGAATGCTCGGACTGGGAGAAAATGTCTGTATGTGAGTAAGTAACTGGCTGAGTGATAGAAAACAAAGGGTGGTTATTAACGGTACACACTCATATTGGGTCACTGTCACTAGTGGGGTACCTCAGGGGTCAGTATTGGGCCCTATTCTCTTCAATATATTTACTAATGATCTTGTAGAAGGCTTGCATAGTAAAATATCCATTTTTGCAGATGACACTAAACTGTGTAAAGTAATTAACACTGAAGAGGACAGTATACTACTACAGAGGGATCTGGATAGATTGGAGGCTTGGGCAAATAAGTTGCAGATGAGGTTTAACACTGACAAATGTAAAGTTATGCACATGGGAAGGAATAATGCAAGTCACCCGTACATACTAAATGGTAAAACACTTGGTAACACTGACATGGAAAAGGATCTAGGAATTTTACTAAACAGCAAACTAAGCTGCAAAAACAAGTGTCAGGCAGCTGCTGCCAAGGCCAATAACATAATGGGTTGCATTAAAAGGGGCATAGATGCCCGTGATAAGAACATAGTCCTACCACTTTACAAATCACTAGTCAGACCACACATGGAGTACTGTGTACAGTTCTGGGCTCCTGTGAACAAGGCAGACATAGCAGAGCTGATGAGGGTTCAGAGGAGGGAAACTAAAGTAATAACTGGAATGGGGCAACTACAGTACCCTGAAAGATTACCAAAATTAAGGTTATTCACTTTAGAAAAAAGACGACTGAGGGGAGATCTAATTACTATGTATAAATATATCAGGGGTCAGTACAGAGATCTATCCCATCATCTATTTATCCCCAGGACTGTGACTGTGACAAGGGGACATCCTCTGCGTCTGGAAGAAAGAAGGTTTGTACACAAACATATAAATGGATTCTTTACGGTAAGAGCAGTGAGACTGTGGAACTCTCTGCATGAGGAGTCCCACCTTCTAGGAACAGGTTTTATTTGTTCCAATGCTCCGAACCTAGACCACCAAAGTTCCCATTATGTTCCAATTACAATGAGCAGATAAAAGGTCAAGAGTTCATTTCAAGTGTGCTATTTGCATTTGGAATCTGTTGCTGTCAACTCTCAAGATGAGATCCAAAGAGCTGTCACTATCAGTGAAGCAAGCCATCATTAGGCTGGAAAAAAAAATACATCAAAGAGATAGCAAAACAGGAGTGGCCAAAACAACAGTTTGGAACATTCTTAAAAAGAAAGAACGCACCTGTGAGCTCACCAACACCAAAAGACCCGGAAGACCACGGAAAACAACTGTGGTGGATGACCGAAGAATTATTTCCCTGGTGAAGAAAACATCCTTCACAACAGTTGGCCAGAATAAGAACACTCTCCAGGAGGTAAGTGTATGTGTGTCAAAGTCAACAATCAAGAGAAGACTTCACCAGAGTGAATACAGAGGGTTCACCACAAGATGTAAACCATTGGTGAACCTCAAAAACAGGAAGCCTTCACAGTTCCGGAACAACATCCTATGGACAGATGAGACCAAGATCAACTTGTACCAGAGTGATGGGAAGAGAAGAGTATGAAGAAGGAAAGGAACTGCTCATGATCCTAAGCATACCACCTCATTAGTGAAGCATGGAGCTGGTAGTGTCATGGCGTGGGCATGTATGGCTGCCAATGGAACTGGTTCTCTTGTATTTATTGATGATCTGTGTTGAGGGAAGGGTCATATTTAAATATATATGTATATATGCCATGACATATATACATATATATTAGCCCTTGTATATGGGCTCCTCCAGGTGGGATCTGTGGATATGCACAGAGATGTATGTAGGCCCCTTGGCAACATGCATCTCTGTGTATATGTATTAATGGGAGATATGTGCCCCCTTTATAGGAAATGTGCCCCCTTTATAGGAAATGTGCCCCCTTTATAGGAAATGTGCCCCCATATGTGATGGCCGTTCATATATGCTTATAGATGTGCCCCAAGCATCTATAAGCATGTATGGCCGGAATCGTGCCGCTTGCTGGAGGAGGGAGGAGACCGACAGTTGGACAATCATGTCCAGCGTCGGCCTCTACAAAGGACAGAGGATCAATAAGATCCTCTGCCCTTTGTCACCATCTCCGGCCGCGCCGGAGATGATGCTCCTAGCAGAGACATGGGAACAAAGAGTTCCCATGCCCCTGTGAGCGGCTGACCTCCGGCGCTGTAATTACAGCGCCGGAGGTAAGCGTCTGCTTCACAGGCGGGAGGATCAAAGGATCCCCCCCCTGGAAGCACGCTCCGAGATCCTCGGGCCGGCGCGGTGACGTCATGTCACCGCGCCGGCCCACGTATTGAGGCCGGCGGTGCGCATGGCGCCAATAGGGAGACTGCGAGCGGGCGCCGCCAAGTTTAAATAGACCGGCGGCGCCCCGCTCAGGAGTCCGGACCACCACCCACCTACAGAGAGGATCCTCCCTGGACGAAACGACCCCCTGGACAACGAGCATTAAACCCTAAGTATCCTCCTATATACCCCCCTGCTGCCATATACCCCCCTGCTGCCATATACTCCCCTGCATTCCCCTGATTAACCCCTTATACCACCAACGATCCCCTGCATTCCCCTGGTTACCACAAACGAGCCCCTTACCTTCTGTGTTCCCCTATAGCCCCTGTTTCCCCCCCCTAACCTTTGGCAACCCTTATCTTCCCCTGCCCTGAGCCTAATCCCCCTGTGTTCCCCCAGGATCCCTCCTATTCCCTGCTACCCCGGTATAGTGACCCCTGATACCCTTTTCCGGCTGCCCTGCGTACCCCAGCAGCAGCAGTGTCTGTATTTACCCCTTGTTATTCCCCATAGGGAAAGTATATTGACAGGATTGGGTGGGCCTCTGGTAAAGGGTATGTATGTGTATTATAGTTAGATACTGGGGAGGAATTGGGACTGTGTTAGCGTAGTCAGAACCGTGATAGTATATTGTATTAGTGTGTGTATTTATATTGTAGTGCGCGGTTATAACAATATATATCTATCCACTTGTTATAGGTATATATAGTTATAAACATAATAATTCCTTTAATGTTGTAAAGCATCGCCGCAATAGAGTTAGTGTATTGTTGGCATTGTATTATTAATGTGTTATTAATAAATGCTGTGTCATTTATACCAATTGTGTAACGTGTGATTACTAGGGGTAGTCAGTAAGGCGCGTGCAGTTAGGGTAGTTGGTGATTAGCGTAAGGCAATCAGCAGTGATTTGTTATTCATTAAGGCATAAATAGGCGGAGTCATCACAAGACGATTACGCCTATTTATGAATATTAATTATTGAGATTTGCATAAATATCAATAATTAATACCCCCTTTAACAATCTGACTGCTGAAAAAAGCAGCAGTATGAATTCTGAAGTGCTTCGGGCAATATTATCTTCTCATATTCAGCCAAATGCTTCAGAACTCATTGGACGGCGCTTCACAGTGCAGATGGACAATGGCCCAAAGCATACTGCAAAAGCAACCAAAGATTTTTTTAAGGGAAAAAAGTGGAATGTTATGCAATGGCCAAGTCAATAACCTGACCTGAATCCGATTGAGCATGCATTTCACTTGCTGAAGACAAAATTGAAAGGAAAATGCCCCAAGAACAAGCAGGAACTGAAGACAGTTGCAGTAGAGGCCTGGCAGAGCATCACCAGGGATGAAACCCAGCGTCTGGTGATGTCTATACGTTCCAGACTTCAGGCTGTAATTGACTGCAAAGGATTTGCAACCAAGTATTAAAAAGTGAAAGTTTGATTTATGATTAGTATGTCCCATTACTTTTGGTCCCTTAACAAGAGGGAGGCACATATGCAAACTGTAATTCCTACACCGTTAACCTGATTTGGATGTAAATACCCTCAAATTAAAGCTGACAGTCTGCAGTTAAAGCACATCTTGTTTGTTTTATTTCAAATCCATTGTGATGGTGTATAGAGCCAAAAATGTTAGAATTGTGTTGATGTCCCAATATTTATGGACCTGACTGTAATGGGAACTTTAAGTTCAGTGTCTTCTTTTCTCTTCTGTTCTAATTGGTCCTTTTTGGTTTTATTCAGCAATGTCTTCCTGTCTGTTTTTCTTACTTCCTCTTTAATTTTTTCTAAATCGCCTTTTTTATAACCCTTTTCTTCAAATTTGTTCTGTAAATTATCTGCCCCTTTTTCAAACTGATCCAATACTGTACAATTTCTCCTCAGTCTTATAAATTGACTCAGAGGAATATTAGTTAGCCACACTGGTAAGTGGCAGCTGTCTAATGAAATGAGACTGTTGCTGTCAATTGGTTTGGAGTAGGTCTGAGAATAAATCTGATTGTTCTGAATACTAATAGCTAAGTCCAGGATATGTACCCTTTCTGTACTAAAAGTTGGGGTAAACTGTAAATAAAATTCATTTTTATTTCAAATAAAAATTCATGTAGGGCGTCTTCTCTGCCCCTCCATATAAAAACAATGTCATCAATAAATTTCCGCCAGAGGACCAGATTCACACGGAGTTCGCCATTGGGATAGATGGCAAGCTCCTCCCATCTTCCCATATATAGATTCTCAAAACTCGGCGTGAATCTGGTCCCCATAGAGGTCCCCCACGCCTGTAGGTAAAAAGTTTTCTCGAATTTAAAAAAGTTGTGGTTTCTTTTTGTAGGAAGTGTTTGTCGCTTCCTTGCCCTTATTATTTTCAATCACAGTATATAGGGAGGTTACATCCAAGATCCCTAGGATGTACCCCGATTTCCATTCCGTTGTTTCCAATATTTGCTAAATATGTTGAGTATCTTTCAAGTAGGTGGGGAGTTTTTGTACATATTTCTGTAAAATACCATCGACAGGTTAGAAGTCAAACCACCGATGCCAGATACAGTCCTGATCAAAAGTTTAAGACCACTTGAAAAATGGCAAAAAATCTTATTTTACATTGTTGGATCTTAACAAGGTTCCAAGTAGAGCTTCAACATGCAGCAAGAAGAAATGAGAGTGAGACAAAGCATCTTTTGAGCATTCAATTAATTGAAAATAACGATTAACTGAAACAGGCTGATATTCAGCTGATCCAAATTTTAGGACCACATGCCCTTAAAAGGCCAAATCTGTGCAAAGATGTGGATTCATTGTCATTTTCTGTCAGGTAGTCACAGAAAAGGCAAAAAAAACTCTCCCTTTTTGAACGTGGTCGGGTTGTTGAACTGCTTAAGCAGGGTCTCTCACAGCGCACCATCGCTGCTGAGGTGGGACGCAGTAAGACAGTCATTTGGAATTTCTTAAATGATCCTGAGGGTTATGGAACAAAAAAGTAAAGTGGAAGATCCAAAAAAATTTCATCAGCACTGAGCCGGAGGATCCAATTGGCTGTCCGTCAAGACAATGGACGATCCTCGACCCAAATTAAGGCCCTTACTGGTGCTGACTGCAGCCCCATAACCATCAGACGGCATCTGAGACTGAAGGGCTTCAAAAACAAAAAACATCTTCAAAAACCTTGTCTCATTGAATGCCATAGAACTGCTCGTTTGGACTTTGCAAGAGAGCACCAAACATGGGACATTGATGGTCCTGATGGTTTCCAACGTTACTGGCATGACAAGCAGATCCCACCTGAGATGTTTTCTACACGTCAGAGTGGAGGAGGCGCCATAATGGTCTGGGGTGCTTTTTCCTTCAGTGGAACAATGGAGCTTCAGGAAGTGCAGGGGCGTCAAACGGCCGCTGGCTATGTCCAGATGTTGCATAGAGCATTCCTCATGACTGAGGGCCCTCGTCTGTGTGGTAACAACTGGGTTTTTCAACAGGGCAACGCTACAGTACACAATGCCCGCAGGACAAGGGACTTCTTCTAGGAGAATAACATCACTTTTTTGGCCCATCCTGCGTGTTCCCCTGATCTAAATCCAATTGAGAACCTTTGGGGATGGATGGCAAGGGAAGTTTACAAAAATGGACAACAGTTCCAGACAGTAGATGGCCTTCGTGCGGCTGTCTTCACCACTTGGAGAAATGTTCCCACTCACGTCATGGAAACGCTTGCATCAAGCATGCCGAAACAAATTTTTGAGGTGATAAACAATAACTGAGTTCATGTTTGGAAGTTGGATTTCTGTTTTGGGGGGGTTTATTTTTTTTGGGAGGTGTGGTCCTAAACTTTTGATCAGCTGAAAAACAGCCTGTTTCAGTTTATTTGTTGTTTTCATTAAATTGAATGCTCAAAAAATGTTTTGTCTCACTCACATTTCTTCTTGTTGCATGTTGAAGCTCTACTTGGACCCTTGTTAAGATCCAGCCATGCTAAATATGATTTTTTGCCATTTTTCAAGTGGTCTTAAACTTTTGATCAGGACTGTATTATGGGCCTCTCTGGTGGTTGAGTTTCACTCTTATGGATTTTAGTAGATAGTAAAAGATTGGTATTCTTGGAAATTTGGTGTTTATAAACTCAGCTTCTTCTTTGGTAATGACTCCTTGCTTCTTCCCTTTTCGGACCAGTTTACTCAATTCCACTTTATATTGTTGTGTTGGATTACATTTTAGTTGTTTATATGTTTTCTGGTCGCCTAGGAGTCTAATGGACTCATTATAGTATTGTGTATAATCCAATATGACAATGCCACCGCCCTTATCTGCTCGGCGGATGACAATGTAATTATTTTTCTGTAATGCTTTTATGCTCTCTCGTTCCCCCTTGTTCCAATTATAATTATATCTTTTACTTTTCTTACTATTTCCAAAATCTATTTTTCTCAGATCTTTTAGTAATAGGGTCTTGAATGTTTTAAATGCTTCTGAGTACTCACTGATTGGATTAAAGATAGATTTGACCTTCAAATTTGTATGCTGGATGATACTTCTATCCTTAATGTATTCTAGGTCATTATTTTCATCTATATTTTTGTTAGTAATTTTATTTGTCATCCTTCCTAAGGTCTTTTTATTATTTTTGCTTACATGGCCTGGTATTCCCAATTTGTTTCTTTAAAAAAAAATTTTTTGGAGAGCAAGGTTTCTCATGACTTTTTTAATGCCTATAAAGGCTTTAAATGAATGGAATTTGGCTGAAGCCCCTTTTATAACAGTTTTGTATCCTTTTTGGTTAGTTCGTATAGACGAAGATTATATATTTTTTGTCCTATTTTGATCTCCTTTTTGGAGTTTTTATTTCCTCTTTTTCCTCTTTTTGTTGTTTTCTTGATGGTCGTACCTGAAAATAATCCTTCTTGATACCCTTCTTAATTTTATTATTAGTTGTCTCCAGTTCGGTTGTACTTTTGGGTGTATAGTTCCTATTCCTACTTTTAATTTTCACTGCAGCACTGTAGCTAATATTTTTTCTTACTATAGATGCTGAGTTTTCCTGTGTATCTAGGTTCAGGTTTTCCTGTACATCCACAGGTACCGTAAATCTCCCAGTGGACTAAATCTGTTAGATGTTTTTAGAGGGCTACTGTCCCTTTGCACTTTTGTCTTCTATTTTCATTTCTCTAATTGATATTTACCTGTGTTGATAGAGTGGAGTCAATTTATAAGACTGAGGAGAAATTGTACAGTATTGGATCCGTTTGAAAAAAAGGCTGATAATTTACAGAGCAAATTTGAAGAAAAGGGTTATAGAAAAGGAAAATTGGGAAAAATTAAAGAGGAAGTAAGAAAAACAGACAGGAAGACATTGCTGAATAAAATAAAAAAAGACCAATTAGAACAGAGCAGAAAAGATCACACTGAATTTAAAGTCCCATTATCACCCAATACAACCAAAAGGAGTTTATTCTCAAAAACAATTGTGAAACGCCACTGGGAGATCCTAAAACAAGATAAAATCACAGGGGATAAACTACCCCAAAACCCATGTTTCATATTTAAGAAAGCACAAAATCTGGGAAATTTAATTGCCACTTCTACTAAAATTAATTTCAAAGAATTAAAATCTCAAATAGTCCGAAACACTAATCCTGGTTTCTTCCCTTGCAAAGTATGCAAGGCCTGCCATCTTGTAAAACAGAATGAACCATTAAAAACAATAGAAACTGCACACAACAGTTATAGAATAGAGAAGCACCTCACGTGCGCAAAGTTATATGTGGGCAGAACCAAAAGAACTCTATTAACCAGAATAGGGAAACATATTAGAAATATAAATAAAAAGTTTGAGGGCCATCCACTCTCAAGCTACTACTAAGAGAAACATAATGGGAAATTTGGGGTGTCTAGGTTCGGAACATTGGAACAAATAAAACCTGACCCTAGAGGGGGGACTTCATTAAATTAATGTCAAGAAACAAAGCAAAGTGGATATAAAACTTAAATAGCCTTGCACCAGCAGGGCTTAACCAAGAGATTGAACTATTTGCATTCTCATAAACACAAATATAAACATTAAAATAATGTAGATAGGGTCACACTAACATCCACTTACGCGGGTATATCAAACACACTTCAATATTAGCCTATACTGATCCATATAGAAAATGTATAGGACGTGGTATGGGAACGCTGAGATATGTCATCTAAAGCTGAGTGGTTTACGGAACAATGAGGTGAATAGGATTGGTAATCATGGAAAAGAACGCCTATTTATCCGTGAGTAGGAGGGACCAGAATCTTCCCTGAGGAAGGAACTCTGCAGTTCCGAAACGCGTTGGCAGAGTTTTGGTCCAAGTAGGCATTCGTACCTGGTGTGACGTCACACAGAAGATTCGCTCTATTGGATTACTAGCGTGGCTTCCCTCACGGGCATGTGTCACCGGCCAGGACCGCACGCGCTGGAAGTGGAGGCTGAAGACCTGCTAAACTTACAGCTGAATAGCGAAACAACACCACCGCTCCTGTTTAGAGAAACACCGCTTGCAACAACACAGGCAAGTAGTGTGCTTCTCTCGGATCACCAACCTAAACTGGTGTAACCTCTTCATTACTATTAAGCAGCAGCAGGGCAGATAGTAGCCTGTAACAATTGATAAAATACACTATAAAAAATAAAAAGAAAGCTATTCAATATATATAGTATCTTTAATAAGTGTATTACTGCTAAATATATGGTCACATACTTAAATGGCAGTTATTCAGGTCATATTATCCTTATATTATCATACAGCACTGAATAATCAGCGCGGGTCTAGTTGGTTATCTTTTTCTTTCTTGAATTAAATTGAGGGCTGAGGCAATTAACCCTCTCTAGACCAAGCAGCGAGACACTCTTTGGAGTGTTAATTAGTGCAGTATTCTCCTTCTACTCACTACGGCAGCGCGGGTTCCATAGAACCTTCTTTTTATTCTCATTTATCTCAAATTCATAAGGGCAGATATATTAAGACTGGTGTTACATACAGCAGTGTAAGTGAAAAGTCCATTGGCATAAAATGCCAAAATCATTAAGAGGCATCTCTTAACAAATTTGGAGCATCTTTTTGTAGCCCATTTGCCAGAAATTGTAATCTGTAGTAATCTATAGTAAATCTGTCAGGCCAGGGGTGGCTGTGTCCCTCCTCTAAACTTAAATTTCCCTAGATGTTACATGCTAGCCCTACATGATTTAAGGCAGTTTCTTTTTTTTCTTTTTCTTTTTTTTGTCCCTTGGCATTTATTTCAGCCATTTCCCACAGACCTCTGAAACAATGCTCAAAATACATGTGACAAAAAATGACACACCAAAAAAGCTTGCAAAAAAACATATGAATTGTATGGCTATTTTTTACAAGATGAAACGATGCTGAGAATAAAAACTTGTGTGGCAGCACTCTCTAAATGTCTTTTTTTCCCTCTTGCCGACTATGGCCGTGTATTCCTTGTCTATGCCACACTGACAAGCCTCAGGAGTCAGGACCTCCTTATAATCCACAATTAACCTCTGACTCAATTTCCCGCACTAGATATTAATGGTTTCCTGCTTCCATTAATGTAATAGCACACACAGTTCCATTATCAGCAATGCTATGCAGCAGTGGTAAAATAACTTTTATTTCTTTTAGCAGATGCAGGATTCTGTTTTCCTATAAATTATGATGTTGTTGGGGCTCTGTGTAATGATGGCCTTCTGAAAAAGTATAATGTGTGTCAAGATCATACCCTTGTGTTTGAAATCTTTTTCATAATATTAAAACTCTGTGGCATTTGCAGAGACCCTATCAATCTTTATTTGGAACGGCCACCTCAACATGAGAGATCATCAATGAGAAGAATTTAACTTTTAATGATTATTTTCAAAATCTCAGGTCCATATGTCCAGTGTAGGCTTAAAGCTTAAGGGCTCATGCACACGGCCGTGTTTTGCGGTTCACAAAGGATCCGGCTGAGTGCATGCCACCATTTATTTTCTAAGTTCTGTAGAAATGCCCTATCCTTGTATGCAAAATGAACAAGAATAGGCTATGTTCTATTTTTTTGTGGGGCTGTGGAATAGAGGTCCAGCTGTGGACAGCATTGGATGGAGCCAGAACCAGAAGGCTCCATACATTGAGTAGTGGTTGTGCCAGGGTACTGCAGCACAGCTCCCATTTAATTGAATGGATACTGAGCTGCACTATTCTGGCAACAGAAACCACACAGTGGACAGAGCCTTCTATATAGTTTCCAGGAATGGCAGCTGCCTGAAACACCTGATTGGTAGGGGTGCCGGGTACTGATCAGATATTGATGACTGGCCTCCTCCTCTGTGCTTGCTTCCTGCCTCCATGTTTCACTCGTTAGTTCCTGCTCTCTGCCCTCCTCTGCATTGCTGACTCTATCAAGGCAGCTGACCTGTGATCTGATCACAAGTCAGATGCATTGATAGATTCAGTGCAGTAGAGGAGGGCAGAACACAGGAACTAACTTACTTCTGTCTAGATTGTAGAGCCACTGTTCCTGCAATTGAGCAGAGCAGATGGACAGTGGCGCCCAGTGCCACAGAGAGGGCAGGGGTCTTCTCTCAGCCCTCTGTCGTTGCGCAGCTCCTGATGTGCTCCATGGGCTGTACTCGGCACTCTTGTTCATTCCTGCTCTGCCCTCCTCCTCCACAGAGCTCATCAAAGCAAGAAACAATATGTAAATTCTGCTCCAATTTCCTGGATAGGGTGAGGAGGAATGGCACCCAAGGTTGAGGTGTGTAAGGGTGACTGGCATGCAGGATCAGGCTCATGCATCTTTATTAATTACAGTGAATTTTTGAGTGCCTGGCAGGCAGGTGCAGACGAGCAGGTACAGGCATCTTAATTACAGTGAGTATGTGGGGTTGGGTGGCCTATTACTGGCTGTGCAAGAGTGCAAGAAGTCCACCAGTCAGACAAACATGTAGTTCATGGTCTACCTAAACACTTGAAGTTTAAACATGGCCACAGGGGTGACATGAGCAGTAGCCATTGGTATGCCATTACTGCCCTGTACCTTGTGGTCTGGCTACTGAAATATTTCAATGAGAGAGGAGGGGTGGGTGGGAATAGAAGAGGGAAAGGACATTTGAGTCACATATGGCAGCCAAAGCCATAGAGGAGTCAGGCTATTATTGTTCAGGAAAAAGCATTGTGGGGGTAGAAAGAACAAGAGTAAAGTGGTCTGAATTACTAAGGCACCATTTTTTTACCATTGGTATGTATTGGTGTTTACGGTAAATTCACTGCTGGCATATATTTATGTGTGCAATATATTCACTGCTAGTTTATATCTATGTGTGTGGTATATTCACTGCTGGCATATATTTATGCTTGAGGTATATTCACTGTTGGCATATATGTGTGCGGTATGTTCACTGCTGGTATACACTCACCTAAAGAATTATTAGGAACACCATACTAATATTGTGTTGGACCCCCTTTTGCCTTCAGAACTGCCTTAATTCTACATGGCATTGATTCAACAAGGTGCTGATAGCATTCTTTAGAAATGTTGGCCCATATTGATAGGATAGCATCTTGCAGTTGATGGAGATTTGAGGGATGCACATCCAGGGCAGGAAGCTCCCGTTCCACCACATCCCAAAGATGCTCTATTGGGTTGAGATCTGGTGACTGTGGGGGCCATTTTAGTACAGTGAACTAATTGTCATGTTCAAGAAACCAATTTTAAATGATTCGAGGTTTGTGACATGGTGCATTATCCTGCTGGAAGTAGCCATCAGAGGATGGGTACATGGTGGTCATGAAGGGATGGACATGGTCAGAAACAATGCTCAGGTAGCCCGTGGCATTTAAACGATAGCCAATTGGCACTAAGGGGCCTAAAGTGTGCCCAGAAAACATCCCCCACACCATTACACCACCACCACCAGCCTGCACAGTGGTAACAAGGAATGATGGATACATGTTCTCATTCTGTTTACGCCAAATTCGGACTCTACCATTTGAATGTCTCAACAGAAATCGAGACTCATCAGACCAGGCAACATTTTTCCAGTCTTCAACAGTCCAATTTTGGTGAGCTCGTGCAAATTGTAGCCTCTTTTTCCTATTTGTAGTGGAGATGAGTGGTAGGCGGTGGGGTCTTCTGCTGTTGTAGCCCACCTTTCTTTCCCACTCTGACATTCAGTTTGAAGTTCAGGAGATTGTCTTGACCAGGACCACAACCCTACATGCATTGAAGCAACTGCCATGTGATTGGTTGACTAGATAATCGCATTAATGAGAAATAGAACAGGTGTTCCTAAAAATTATTTAGGTGAGTGTATATTGGTGTGTGTGTAGTATATTCACTGCTGGTATATATTGGTGTGTGCAGTATATTCACTGCTGGCATATATTTATGTGTGCGGTATATTCACTGCTGGTATATATTGGTGTGTGCGGTATATTCAATGCTGGCATATACTTATGTGTGTGGTATTATTACGTCTGATTAGGCAGGTAACAGACATGCGTCGCAGAGGGGAGGGAAGGGAAGTACCCTACCACTAAGAAGAGAGAGGAGTAGTGACCTCTAACTCACTTAGCACTGGCACCTGGCTGCCCTGACGTCCCTAGACGGGCTGCTAACCCGTATGCCGATCATGTGCCTCATCCCTGGCTTACCCTGAAATAAGCCCTGGGTAGTGAGTAGGGCAGTGGGATGAATTTTCAAAATTTGAGGCAGCTCCAGGCGAAATGCCACAGGGTTAATGACGACAACTATTTTATAAGGACCGATAAACCTAGGATTTAATTTCCAAGAGGGAACCTTTAACTTAATATTTCTAGTCGACAATCACACAATCATTCACCCCTAGGTCTGGACCTGGCAAACGTTTTTTTATCAGCCATAAATTTATATCTGCCTCCCATATTTTTCATATTGCTTTGAACCTTACGCCATACAGAAGAGAGTGATGACGTAAACCGTTCTTGTTCAGGGATCCCAGACGGCTCCCCCTCACTGAAATTGAGGATGAAAACCATATGCACCAAAAAATTGTGACTTACCAGTTGATTCTTGATGGCGATTGCTTATAGCCAACTCTGCTAAAGGTAAGTAAGATGACCATTCCTCCTGATTTTCAGACACAAAACACCTAAGGTAAGTCTCTAGGTTTTGGTTAGTGCGTTCGGTCTGGCCGTTCGACTGTGGATGGAAGGCTGAGGAAAAGGACAAATGTACCCCTGTCACGGATGTAGTGGGGAGAACACCAAAAGACAACAAGAAGGAAGAGGAAAGACACTAGGCCTCACCTCTAGGTAAGGAAAAGGGTCACCACCTATAAACCCTGCTCCTGGCCCTAACTCCTATCCGTATGGGCACCTCTCGATGGTAGAGATGCCCATACATAGGAACCTGGAAAACCATGGTAACCCTTGGATGCCCTAAAGGTAATGACAGGGCAGAGACAACCTGTTACTTCCCTGGTGAAGGAACCAGTGTCTCGCTGAGGCCTAGTAAACAACCAAGGGGGGAGGAATACAAAACACAAGCGGAACACTTAACTTCTGAGGATGATGGATGAACAGGACTTCAACAAGAACCACACTCCAGCTCTTCCAAAACCAAATGAAGCTATCCAGAGCAAGGAGTGATGGGTAAAGTCAGACTAAATCGTGAGAGGTAAAGGTCACATGATGCACACCTGAACAGGAGGTGTGGACATACCAGCAACACACAGACAAAGTGAAACCAAAAGATGCTGTCAGATCACTCATGTGCAGTCATCTTTCAGACTTTCTAACAACTGTCACAGGTGTGACAACCCCAATACGAGAACAAAAAGCTCTACAGAATTAAGAAATAAACTGGGTTCCCTGATCCAAAACATCGGAAGGGACCCGTGAAGCTTCACAGTTTCACTGATAAAAACCTGAGCAGGGTTTTAGCATTTGGTAATGCGGGTAAAGCAATGAAATGCACCATTTTACTGAACCTGTCTACTACTACCAGGATAACAGTTTTACCTGCACATACAGGTAGATTATAAACAAAATCTAGCAACAGGTGTGTCCACAGGGTGTTGAGAATGACCAGTGGCAACAGAGACCCCGCCGGACGAGTATGAGTGACTTTAGAGCGTGCACAGGTTATGCAGAAAGACACAAAATCTATTACACAAATATTTAGACAGCACTCTGTGATGATGATAAATAGTGATTTATTTCATATTATTTCACACCGGCTGCATACATGCTGTGGTCTCAATAGTGCCTGATGAAGGGCGTATGTTAGCCCAAAACGTTGCATGCAACTGATATACCACTGTCTCCGGCTGAAATAATATGAAATAAATCACTATTTATTATCATCACGGAGTGCTGTCTAAATATTTGTGTGATATCTACAGTTCTTGAGGTGGAGCTACAGAACACAACCCAGACGTGCACCCACCCCTGCTATTATTTGAAAAGAGTGCTGTGGCCTATTGATTTGAAAACAAAATCTATTACATCCTGGTGCAACCTCAGCCACCAAAAACGACGAGACAATATCTCTGAGGTTGCCCTACTACCAGGGTGCCCAGCGAGTGCAGAGTTATGGTGTTATTTTAATATTTCACGGCGCAAATTTAAAGGCACAAACAACTTCCTTGGAGGACAGGAGACCAGGGTGTTCCCCTGAGCCTCAAACTCAATCACCTCCAGGTCTGAGTGTAATACAGAGAAAACCACCCCCTTTTGTAAAATCGGCACTGGATCATGAACACCCCCTCCAGGAAAACTTCGGGATAACGCATCAGCTTTGATATTTTTTGCACCCGGACGATAGGTGATAACAAAATAAAACCTGGTAAAAAAAACAAAGACCACCTAGCTTGTCTAGGGGTAAGACGTTTAGCAGACTCAAGGTATAACAGGTTTTTATGGTTCGTAATCACCGTGACGGTATGAGCTGGCCCCTCCAAAAAGTGACGCCATTCCTCAAACGCTAATTTAATAGCTAAAAGTTTCCTGTTGCCTATATCATAATTCTTCTCAGCTGCTGACAATTTCTTAGAAAAGAAAGCACAAGGATGCCATTTACTTGGATACAGACCTTGGGACAGCACAGCCCCCACTCCAACCCTGATGTATCAACCTCCATAATAAAAGGATGAGAAACATCAGGCTGGATCAGTATGGGTGCCGAGCTGAAACTCTCCTTCAGAGAAGAAAACGCCAGTTTAGCAGAGTCAGACCATTTAGAAGAATCGGTCCCCTTTTTTGTCATGTCCGTAAGGTGTTTGACAATCAAAGAATACTTCTGAATGAATTTTCTATAAAAATTGGCAAAACCTAAAAAACGCTGCAGAGCTTTTAGGCTCTCCAGAAGATCCCATTCTAGGATTGCATGGACCTTCTCTGGATCCATATGGAACCCCGAAGCTCATAGCAGATACCCCAGGTATTGTACCTACTGTACGGCAAATAAACATTTCTCCAATTTCGCATATAAGTTATTTGTCCGTAAAATCTGCAACACCTGCCTGACATGTGCCTTGTGCGTCTCCAGATCGGGTGAATAGATAAAAAATATCATCAAGATATATCACCACAAATCTGCCGACAAGATGACAAAAGATATCGTTGGCAAAGTGTTAAAAGACAGAAGGAGCATTAGTCAGGCCAAATGGCATGACCAGGTTTTCATAATGCCCCTCAGGAGTGTTAAACACTGTCTTTCACTCATCCCCCTCTTTGATGCAAATCAGATTGTAGGCTCCCCTTAAATCCATTTTGGATTTCGCACCAACAATCTGATTAAAGGTCTGGAATGAGAGGAAGAGGATAGGGATCACAAAGAAGAACCCTGCAGCCACGGGTGAAGAGGAGGGTCTGATACGTCCTTTAGCCAGACTCTCAGAAATATAGTCATGGCTTTTCTTTCAGGGCCAGAAAGATTATATAACCTGGTCTTAGGTAACTTTGCTCCAGGCAGCAGGTTAACCGGGCAATCATACGGACGATAGGGTGGTAACTCTTGACACCCCTTCTCATAGAAAACATCTTTAAGTCGGACACAAATGCTGGTAAGGTTGTAATGGAGGTGGCTGAGCAACTGCTACTTAAGCAATTGTCCCTACAATGCTTACTCCACTCCAATATCTCGCCGGCCTGCCAATCAACAACAGGATCATGCGCTACTAAACAGGGAAGACCTAATACCATAGGAGTAGGAAGACCTTCAAGGACAATATTAAGGGATCTAGCAGTCTCATACAGCGCAAGCGCATCTTTTACTTTCTCTGATAACCCCTGGCAAAACTGGCTCTTGAGGCTTCTGAGGGTCATTCCACCGAGTATCCGTGGCCCATCTTTGAAACTCGGAACAATAAACCTCTGCTGACCAATCTCCCTGTTGAAGCCGCCCTAATCTAGACTCAGCTAGGGAGATTCGGTCAAGATCATCGTATATGACACACAGGGCCCTTTCAAAAACTCATCTACCGACCGGAGGGCCTGGGTATCAGCTGGCAACAAAAAAGCCCAGGATTGAGGATCCCCTTGAAGAAGGGAGATAATCCCCACCCACTGTTCCTCATTACTAGATGAATTTGGGCGCAGCCTGAAATATAATTTACAGGCTTCTCGGAACACCACAGATTTGTCCCTCCCTCCAGAAAATCTATGAGGGAGAGCAACCTTAGGTTCCGGATTTGCAGCGTCCCACTAGCTTATGTGGGAACTGCAAAAGCTTTTTTTTGTAATCTGTAATATCATGCTGTATTGTGTTATCATGTGATATTCCTTTTTACCAGGCTTTTAGGTGCACTACATACATCCATCACTAGAGGGGGTAGCACCACAGTATAAATAGTGTAGTTCAGGCCTAGTTAGGGATCTCTCAGTTGAGAGTTTGAAGTGTGAAGGAGATGGAGTGAGGAGCTAAGGGGGAAGGAGAGATCCCCTCTACTCTCAGCTCTCTGGAGCTCCATGGCCCAGAGAAGCCATCGTGCATCTCAGCATCAAAGCCAGGAAGACAGGCAGAGGAAAGTCTACATTCTACTATGCATTCTTCAGGAGTAACAAGTGAATTTCTTGTATTATTGGATCAAGACAAAGGAAGGACAAGGCCATTATTATAGGCTCTAGGCGCCTTTGTAATAAGGTGAAGGACTTGATAGCTTCTGGCAGCCTCACCGTTATTCTTAAGACAGATAAGGATTCTGTCATATCACTTTTGTAGAAGATCAAGACTGGGACTACTTTAACAAAGACTGAAGTAAGGCAAAGAGCTGTTTCTCAGTGAGTACATAAGTAACTACCCTAGCATGACACAATACTACCAGCACAGCCTGTTACTGGGATTAATCGCATCCTACTTGCATGTGTATCAGAGACTTTTTTATTGATGGATGTAAACTGTTATCAAGAACCTGGTTATAGTCAAGTTTACCGTTAGATTTAAACCTGCCTCATTCTTCTAGCTCCACACCACTACTACTCTCAACATTTTGCACCACCAAGGTGCTGGCGTCACGACAAAACCTAAACCAGGGGCTCAGCCACACAAGCACTCAGCATCCATCCACCATCAAGGGCACCGCAATCACCACCTGGCCGGTGTCCCCTGTAACCGAGTGTGCCCTGGAGAATTCAGTGCTGTTCTCCCCTTCACTGCAGGGAGGCGACTGCTAAACCTTGAGTATCCGATGAACTGTATGTACATTCCGGCCTACTGTGCACCTCACGTGTTCTACCCCTGCGGACTGGCACGCTGCAACTAAAATTGGCGTCACAAACAGGATCAATATCCTCTGTTCCTTATGTGAATGAGCCCCATTTGTTTGCCTGTTTTTATTGGGCTAAAGAACAGTTTAAACTGCTTAAAATTGCAAGGATAAACTGTGCCAATTGACTGCTTTAAAATTGCACTGTTAAAATTGAGAAAATCTCAGATTATTGTGTTACTAAAACTGCTTGCTGAAATTGAATTGACTTTGACCTTGAACCTAAAATGGCCACTGGAGGCCTGCTTGTTTGATTTTTGGCGCCATCACTCTGCAAAACGCCCTGTACGGCGGGAAAATAGAATGCCCCTTGCAAAAGTGCGGGAAAGCAATTTCTGCTGCGCCACTACTGCCTCATTACCATGGATTACAATATGAGCACCGCCTCCCCTAGGCTGCAGAACCTAGGGGGTTGCCAAAAGAAAGGTGGAGTCTATGCAATCAGTGGACGACACTGCCAGATGTGCGATTGCCTGCTGACATGCAGATAAACACAGAACTTACCGTTATGTCACAGCCTGAGCTAGAGCATAAGATGGGTGCACCGCCAGCATCCATCTGTCACGGCCTTCTGGCTGACTCCCAGGACATGGTTGCCACGCATGTCGTAGCCTGCGGTAACAGCAGTGTGATGTTCGTTTGGACACTTCCCCTTTAAGTGGTTTCACTTCCCTGGTTAGTGTTGGAAGGGTTAATTCCCTCTCCTGTGTGTGTCTGTGTGGGTGTGGCCACTTTGGGCTATAAAGCCTCTTTGGAGATCAGAAGCTGGGGGCTTCTTCAGCCATGCTTTGCTGGAGACACCCTCCTGGTAATTCCATCTGCCAGTGGGGGCCACCCTTGTGGTCATAAACATATTGTTATGTATTGTTTATACACAATGTTATGAGGATGTGTTTGTGTGTCATGTCTACTCTTTGCAGCGTATAGTTTCCTGGTGTCCTGTGTGGTGTGTGTGCTCTATCGTTTGTGTTTGTGGACAGCAGCACTGATACTTGGGTCCCAGGCTCTGTGTCTGTGGCAGGTAAGTGTTAGTACTAGTTGCACTTACCTGCCATTGCCATATGACTGTTTCTGTTTCCCCTGTACTTATAGTTTGGCCATCATTAGACTCCTATTTCTCCATGTCCAGGAGGAACAGGTAGTCTACCCAGATCCTAGCTTAGGGACCTGCAGAGGGCTAGTAGGGACCCAAGGTTCCAGAGCATGAGCCCTCCTACCTTCAAGGTCGGCTCATGTCGCTAGGAGTTAGGGTCAGATTAGGGAAGCAATAGGAGGTGACCTGCTCCCTAATTCTGTGGTTCTGGCCAAGTTGTGACTACCATCCTCTGTCATCGCACGGCTGAGGGTTTTCCCCATCCTCAGCCGTGACAGTATGACCACAAAGGCTTCTCACGTGGCCGTTCCCTCGAAAGAGTGTGAAGCATGCATCGCCATATACTGCCGGGGTGCATGCGCGTTCTCCAGAGGGAGAACGTTGTGGGGGTTTCGCTGCTAACGGCGCGGAGAGTGGCTTTTCCCTGCCATTCCTTCACGGTGTTCCGTTTTGGCGTCCCCTTATTTTTATATTGCACGTTTGTTTGTTTGGTGTGCAGTGCACGCCTTCGAAAGAGGGTGCAGCATGCAGTGCCATCTGCTTTCGGCCTGCATGCGCGTTCTCCGGAGGGAGAGCGTTTTGGGGATCACCGTTAATGGCGCGGTTGGTGGCTTATTCCCCGCCACCTTACCTTCCGTGTCCATGTTGGTGATCCCTCATCCCTCTCTATGTTCCTATCTCTGGTCGTCTGCTGGCAGCATTCCGTTAGTGTTCCGTCTGTGTGCTGGGTAGGAGTGTCTGTTGGCAGCGACTGGAGTGGGGACGTTAATAGAGAGTGGACGCAGTGTCAGTGCGGTCTCCTCTGGCTGTTTCTTTGCTGGTCTCTGGTTCCTGTGTGTTGTTCCAGAGGCTGGCAGTCGGATCCTGGTTCCTGTGTGTTGTTCCAGGGTCCGGCAGCAGTCCTGGGGAGACTTCGCAGGTACTGACACTGATTCCCCTTCTCCTATCCCCTTGTTGGGTCCCGCACCAGTTTTCTTTTTTTGGTGGGGGGGCTTTGAGGGGTGGGAGTGTCACGGCCATGGTCATGGTCGTAACCCCTGAACCGCACGCTGTTGCCTGCAGTTTGTTATTGGGTGTTCAACCACAGGTGAGGGCCGCTTGTGTGCTGCCTCACTTGTGGTTGCCACGGGCAACAAGTTATTTTGTATTGTCGCAGTAGAGCAGCCTGAGCTGGTGCTAGGCAGCTTGCGGCAATGTTCATGCGGTTGCACCTAGCAATCTCTCAGTTAGGTGTGTGTGTATGTTATGCACTTTGTATGTCTGGTGTGCACGAAGTTTATGTTTGGTGTGCACTGTGACTCTTCCCTTCACTGTGGCTGCCCATGGCAACGTTTGGTTTGGATGTGTACATGTGGTGGCAGTGTCTCGGCCTTCTGGCTGACTCCCAGGACATGGTTTCCACCCATGTCGTTGCCTGCGGTAACAGCTGCAGTGTGATCTTCTTTTGGACACTTTCCCTTTAAGTGGTTTCACTCCCTGGTTAGTGTTGGAAGGGTTAATTCCCTCTCCTGTGTGTGTCTGTGTGGGTGTGGCCACTTTGGGCTATAAAGCCTCTTTGGAGATCAGAAGCTGGGGGGTTCTTCAGCCATGCTTTGCTGGAGACACCCTCCTGGTAATTACATCTGCCAGTGGGGGCCACCCTTGTGGTCATAAACATATTGTTATGTATTGTTTATGCACAATATTATGAGGATGTGTTTGTGTGTCATGTCTACTCTTTGCAGCGTATAGTTTCCTGGTGTCCTGTGTGGTGTGTGTGCTCTATCGTTTGTGTTTGTGGACAGCAGCACTGATACTTGGGTCCCAGGCTCTGTGTCTGTGGCAGGTAAGTGTTAGTACTAGTTGCACTTACCTGCCATTGCCATATGACTGTTTCTGTTTCCCCTGTACTTATAGTTTGGCCATCATTAGACTCCTATTTCTCCATGTCCAGGAGGAACAGGTAGTCTACCCAGATCCTAGCTTAGGGACCTGCAGAGGGCTAGTAGGGACCCAAGGTTCCAGAGCATGAGCCCTCCTACCTTCAAGGTCGGCTCATGTCGCTAGGAGTTAGGGTCAGATTAGGGAAGCAATAGGAGATGACCTGCTCCCTAATTCTGTGGTTCTGGCCAAGTTGTGACTACCATCCTCTGTCATCGCACGGCTGAGGGTTTTCCCCATCCTCAGCCGTGACAGTATGACCACAAAGGCTTCTCACGTGGCCGTTCCCTCGAAAGAGTGTGAAGCATGCATCGCCATATACTGCCGGGGTGCATGCGCGTTCTCCAGAGGGAGAACGTTGTGGGGGTTTCGCTGCTAACGGCGCGGAGAGTGGCTTTTCCCTGCCATTCCTTCACGGTGTTCCGTTTTGGCGTCCCCTTATTTTTATATTGCACGTTTGTTTGTTTGGTGTGCAGTGCACGCCTTCGAAAGAGGGTGCAGCATGCAGCGCCTTCTGCTTTCGGCCTGTATGCGCGTTCTCCGGAGGGAGAGCGTTTTGGGGATCACCGTTAACGGCACGGTTGGTGGCTTATTCCCCGCCACCTTACCTTCCGTGTCCATGTTGGTGATCCCTCATCCCTCTCTATGTTCCTATCTCTGGTCGTCTGCTGGCAGCATTCCGTTAGTGTTCCGGCTGTGTGCTGGGTAGGAGTGTCTGTTGGCAGCGACTGAGTGGGGACGTTAATAGAGAGTGGACGCAGTGTCAGTGCGGTCTCCTCTAGCTGTTTCTTGCTGGTCTGGTTCCTGTGTTGTTCCAGAGGCTGGCAGTCGGATCCTGGTTCCTGTGTGTTGTTCCAGGGTCCGGCAGCAGTCCTGGGGAGACTTCGCAGGTACTGACACTGATTCCCCTTCTCCTATCCCCTTGTTGGGTCCCGCACCAGTTTTATTTTTTTGGTGGGGGGGCTTTGAGGGGTGGGAGTGTCACGGCCATGGTCATAGGTCGTGACTCCTGAACCGCATGCTGTTGCCTGCGGTTTGTTATTGGGTGTTCAACCACAGGTGAGGGCCGCTAGTGTGCTGCCTCACTTGTGGTTGCCAGCGGGCAACAAGTTATTTTGTATTGTCGCAGTATAGCAGCCTGAGCTGGTGCTAGGCAGCTTGCGGCAATGTTCATGCGGTTGCACCTAGCAATCTCTCAGTTAGGTGTGTGTGTATGTTATGCACTTTGTATGTCTGGTGTGCACGAAGTTTATGTTAGGTGTGCACTGTGACTACTTCCCTTCACTGTGGCTGCCCATGGCAACGTTTGGTTGGATGTGTACATGTGGTGGCAGTGTCTCGGCCTTCTGGCTGACTCCCAGGACATGGTTTCCACCCATGTCGTTGCCTGCGGTAACAGCTGCAGTGTGATCTTCGTTTGGACACTTCCCTTTAAGTGGTTTCACTCCCTGGTTAGTGTTGGAAGGGTTAATTCCCTCTCCTGTGTGTGTCTGTGTGGGTGTGGCCACTTTGGGCTATAAAGCCTCTTTGGAGATCATGAAGCTGGGGGGTTCTTCAGCCATGCTTTGCTGGAGACACCCTCCTGGTAATTACATCTGCCAGTGGGGGCCACCCTTGTGGTCATAAATTGTTATATATTGTTATACACGATGTTATGAGGATGTGTTTGTGTGTCATGTCTATTTATTGCAGCGTATGGTTTCCTGGTGTCCTGTGTGGTGTGTGCTGCTCTGTCTATTGTGTTTGTGGACAGCAGCACTTATACTTGGGTCCCAGGCTCTGTGTCTGTGGCAGGTAGGTGTTAGTACTAGTTGCACTTACCTGCCATTGCCATATGACTGTTCCTGTTCCCCTTTCTTTATAGTTTGGCCATTTTTTAGACTCCTATTTCTCCATGTCCAGGAGGAACAGGTAGTCTACCCAGCTCCTAGCTTAGGGACCTGCGGAGGGTTAGTAGGGACCCGAGGTTCCAGAGCATGAGTCCCTCCTACCTTCAAGGTCGGCTCATGTCGCTAGGAGTTAGGGTCAGATTAGGGACGCAATAGGAGGTGACCTGCTCCCTAATTCTGTCTTCATGGCCGAGTCGTGATTACCATCTTCTGTCATCGCACGGCTGAGGGTTTCCCCCATCCTCAGCCGTGATACCATCCAAGATGAGAGACTGCTGCTTTACCCTTGCTCACCACCGCGAGGAGGGTTTGCCTCACCTCATCCGATGTGGCCTGCTCTAATGGCTAAAATTTGTGAGGCCGCGTTAAGGAAAACTAATCTACTAAGATTTATTTCGAGGAGCTCACCAAGAGACTGATTGAGCATCCAGAAGATAACCAGCGCAGACTGGAACGGAGAACGTGGACTGTACTAGCCTTCGAAAAAGAGAAAGGCTATGGCTTCATACAGGATCGCAGTACCGGAAGGGACTTTTACGTGAGTCACTGGTCCATGAAGCGGAATTACCTGCCTGGTTATCTGCATAACCTGATACCAGGAGAGAAGGTGGAGTTCACCCTTGCTGAGGGCCTACGGGGTCCATACGCGACAGCAGTATCCAGACTGCGTGCCAATCCAGAGGACTGGGATTGCACACATGATCCCGCGGAATCAGAGGGCATGTCCGAATCCCCGCCAAGGCCCTGTCCGGTCCACATATCAGCAGAATCTTCTGGCAGCCGACTGTGCTGGAGGGAAATGCCAATCCTTACCCAGCGTTTGACCGTAGTCAGAGAGCCCAAGTCATGGCCGAGGTGGAAGTGCAGGAAAATCTGCAAGCCTACCTGGCAGTGGCGTAACTACCAGGGAAGCAGGGGGAGCGGCTGCTTAGGGGCCCGGGCTAACAAGGGGCCCGGCACCCGGCAGCCTGTCAGTCAAGACAAGTTACAGTTTTCAGGCGCAGGCCCCTTCGCATACAGTCTGGCGCCCGCCCCCGGCAGGCAGGAGAAATAGCTTGGCAGGCCTCCCACCTCTGGCCCCTGGATTTCTAAGTGTTAGCTAATATCCTGCAGTCGGTGCTCCAGCATCACCATGCACTAAGAGATCACTTAATGTTGTCAACTACAAAAACAAGGTGTGCGCATCAGTCACTGGGCTTTTCAAGGTATGTCTGTGCCCACTGCCTGTGTGCCCCCTTTCAGCGCATCTCCTGGCCCCTGTCTGTGCCTCCCTGGCTCTTTCAGCACAGCCCCTGACCCTTATCTGTGCCCCTCTGGGCCTTGCCTGTGCCTCCCTGGCCCCTGTATGCTCCCTGGGCTCTGGCCCTTATCTGTGCCCCATCCCTGGCCCTTGTCTGTGCCCCTGGCCCACTGGTTGCGAAGCGCGGGGGGCCCATACAAAAAAATTTCTGTCACTTATAGCTATGCCCCTGCTACCTGGAGAACCAACGCCAGATGACTGCACTCCAGGAAATCCATGATCTTCTTAAACTGGAGCCCGAGCACCTGACGACTACACCAAAACTTGCATATGCTAAAGAAAAATTGTGCTATGCTTGGTCTAGAATGCGTACTCATGAGGAAATATTAGCGAATGCCATGAAACCTACAGAGATTCGGATACAGATCTTGTCTCCTGTTGGTAGAGTACTGTGGCCCGTACCGTTGGAGGACCCAGAGGAGGAAGATACCTATCTGTAAGTAGGCCTGTAGGCCATTCTACAAAAACATGGAGCCAATGTTTCTTTTGTCCCAATATGGACTGATGCCAGTTCACCATGGCAAGTGGCAGTTCACTAGGCCACTACACAGCCTGCTGGCCCTTTAACATTCAGGACTCCCTGCCTTATAACCACATTTTTTGCCCAAGTTGCGCCTGGTTTGCGCACAGTTTTTCCTTTGACATTCCCTCTTCAGGTTGATGAGAGTAATGCAACAGGACTATCATGTTCTTTAACCCTTTCATGACCAAGGGTCATTGATGCCCCAGTGTCCAGGTCAAAATTTACAAATCTGACATGCGTCACTTTATGTGGTAATTGCTTTGGAACACTTTTATTTATCCAAGCCATTCTGAGACTGTTTTCTCGTGACATATTGTACTTCATGATAGTCATGAATTTGAGTCAATATATTTCACCTTTATTTATGAAAAAATCCCAAATTTATCAAAAATTTTGAAAAATTCACAATATTCAAAATTTCCATTTCTCTGCTTCTAAAACAGAAAGTCATACCTAATAAAATATTTATTACTTAACATTTCCCATATGTCTTCTTTATGTTGGCAACATTTTGGAAATGTAATTTTATTTTTTTAGGACGTTAGAAGGCTTAGAAGTTTAGAAGCAATTCTTAAAATATTTAAGAAAATTTCCAAAACCCACTTTTTAAGAACCAGTTCAGGTCTGAAGTCACTTTGTGGGGCTTACATAGTGGAAACCCACCATAAATGATCCCATTGTAGAAACTACACCCCTCAAGTTACTCAAAACTGATTTTACTAACTTTGTTAACCCTTTAGGTGTTCCACAAGAATTAAGGGAAAATGGAGATGAAATTTCTAAATTTCACTTTTTTGGCAGATTTCCCATTTTATAAAAATAAATTCTTTAACACATTGAGGGTTAACAGCCAAACAAAACTCAATATTTATTACCTTGATTCTGCGGTTTACAGAAACACCCCACATGTGGTCGTAAACTGATGTAAGGGCGCACGGCAGGGCGCAGAAGGAAAGGAACGCCGTATGGTTTTTGAAAGGTAGATTTAGCTAAACTGGTTTTAGATGCCATGTCCCATTTAAAGCCCCCCTGATGCACCCTTACAGTAGAAACTCCCCAAAAGTGACCCTATTTTGCAAACTAGGGGATAAGGTGCCAGTTTTATTGGTACTATTTTGGGGTACATTTGATTTTTAATTGCTCTATATTAAGTTTTTTGTGAGGCAAGGTAACTTTTTTACAAGATTCATCTGACAGGGTAGATCATGTTCTATTTTTATAGAGCAGGTTGTTACGGACGCAATGATATCAAATATGTCTACTTTGTTTGTTTGTTTCAGTTTTACATAATAAAGCAATTTTGAAAAAGAAATTATGTTTTTGTGTGTCCATTTTCTGAACGCCATATGTTTTTTATTTTTCTGCCGATCAGGGGCTCGTTTTTTGCAGAAAGAGTTGAGGTTTTTATTGGTACAATTTTTGGGTACATAGGATTTTAGATCATTCATTATTACACTTTATGGGGCAAGGTGACCCAAAAATTGGCTGTTTTGGAAGTTTTTATTTATTTATTTTTACAGCATTTATCTGAGGGGTTAGGTTAGTTTTATAGAGCAGATCGTTACAGACGTGGCAATACCTAATATGTATACTTTTTCTTATTTATTTAAGTTTTAAACAATAATAGCATTTCTGAAACCAAAAAAATTATGTTTTAGTGTCTCCATAGTCTGAGAGCCATAGCTTTTAAATTTTTTGGGCGATTGTCTTAAATAGGGTATCATTTTTTGCAGGATGAGGTGACAGTTTGATTGGTACTATTTTGGGGGTCATAAGCCTTTTTGATTGCTTGCTGTTGCACTTTTTGTGATGTAAGGTGACAAAAATGGCTTTTTTGGCACAGTTTTTTTGTTTCGTTTTTACGGTGTTCATCTGAGGGGTAAGGTCATGTGATATTTTTATCGAGCAGGTTATTACGGATGCGGCGATACCTAATATGTACAATTTTTTATTTATTTTACTTTAACACAATAATAGCATATTTGAAATAAAAAATTATGTTTTAGTGTCTCAATGTTCTAAGAACTATAGTTTTTTTTATTTTTTTAGAGATTTTCTTATGTAGGGTCTCATTTTTTGCAGGATGAGGTGACAGTTTTATTGGTACCATTTTGTTTGATATATACCTTTTTGATCGCTTGGTGTTGCACTTTTTGTGAAGTAAGGTGACAAAAATGGCCTTTTTTTACACAGTTTTCATTTTATTTTTATGGTGTTTATCGGACAGCGTCTATTATGTGATATATTTATAGAGACAGTCGTTACAGATGCGGTGATACCTAATATGTGTAGTTTTCATTTTTTATAGGAAAAGGCAATTTCTTTTTTTAATTTTACATTTTTATTTATTTATTTATTGTTACTTTTATTATTTTCACTTTTTTTTTTATCAAATCCCTCTTGGATCTTGAAGATCCAGTGGGGCTGATGGCTGTACTATACTTTGCAATGCTTTTGCATTGCAAAGTATAATACAATCAGATGCCCTGTAGGTGGCAACACTGGACGCTTTTGCAAAGCGTCCGGTTGCCATGGCAACCATCGGGCGCTGCCATCGCAGTGCGGCAGCCCCGATGGTGGAGAGAAGGAGCCCCCTCCTTCTATTAATCCCATGGATGCCGCGGCATCTATGAGGTTACAGCAGAGTGTCAGCATAGAGCAGGCGAGGACAAGGGGGGGCTTGGTGCACAGATCGGGGGGCACAGATCGGGGGGCACAGATCGTGGGGGCACGAGGACACTATTTGATTTCAGGCTCTGATCTGCAGAGCACAGATCAGAGCCTGAAACCGGCATTTTTTCACTGCCGCGATCCGATTGGTTAGTCTGCACAGACTAACCAATCGGATCGATTGCCGGCAAGTGACCACTCTGGTCCCTTGCTGGCATTACTGAACTATATGCTGACAGCACCAGGGCAGGGGCAGAAGCTTTAATCCAAGCGCTTTGCAGCGGGATATGTGCAGCTATCACGTATATATACGGATTGCCGTCGTGAAGGAGTTAAAGTCATTTTACCCAGAAAGACATTTTTCTGTGACTTGATTATATGCAATTCCTATGTTTGCAATTTCAACAGACTTTTTGCACTTTTCTTATTATGCTGCACTTAAAAGTTTCATATGCTAAAGACTTATTTACTTGGACTTTGCCATGGACTTAATATTTTGTGTGTGAGATCAACGCCCATTTGAGTCACCGGCAAGATAACAAGAAAATGTCGGCCCATATCCCATTTTGCGGTGTAATCACTTAAGTTATTATGTCCTTCTATAAAGCGTATTTTCATCATTTTCATGTTACTTTTTACTATTTATACCTGTATGCTTGTTTGCATGCTCGTCTCTTTTGTATCTTTCAGGAGACTTCGTCCAGAATGTGTTGATGTCGACACATCTTAAACAAAGGGTGTATGCAGCGTCCCACTAGATTATGTGGGAACTGCAAAAGCTTTTTGTTGTCATCTGTAATATCATGCTGTATTGTGTTATCATGTGATATTCCTTTTTACCAGGCTCTCAGGTGCACTACATACATCCACCACTAGATGGGGTAGCACCACAGTATAAATAGTGTAGTTCAGGCCTAGTTAGGGGTCTCTCCGTTGAGAGTTTGAAGTGTGAAAGAGATGGAGTGAGGAGCTAAGGGGGAAGGAGAGGTCCCCTCTCCTCTCAGCTCTCTTTAGAGCTCCACGGCCCAGAGAAGCCATCGTGCATCTCAGCATCAAAGCCAGGAAGACAGGCAGAGGAAAGTCTACATTCTACTATGCATTCTTCAGGAGTAATAAGTGAATTTTTTTGTATTATTGGATCGAGACAAAGGAAGGACAAGGCCATTATTATAGGCTCTAGGTGCCTTTGTAATTAGGTGAAGGATTTATTAGCTTCTGGCAGCCTCACCGTTATTCTTAAGACAGATAAGGATTCTGTCATATCACTTGTGTAGAAGATCAAGACTGGGACTACTTAAACTAAGACTGAAGCAAGGCAAAGAGCTGTTTCTCAGTGAGTACATAACTACCCTAGTCTGACACAATACTACCAGCACAGGCTGTTACTGGGAATCATCACATCCTACTTGCATGTGTATCAGAGAAGTAAACTGTTATCAAGAACCTGGTTATAGTCAAGTTTACCGTTGGATTTAAACCTGCCTTTAAACCTACTCTCAACATTTTGCACCACCAAGGTGCTGGCGTCACGACAAAACCTAAACCAGGGGCCCAGCCGAACAAGCACTCAGCAACCATCCACCATCAAGGGCACCGCAATCACCACCTGGCCGGTGTCCCCTGTAACCTAGTGTGCCCTGGAGAATTCAGTGCTGTTCTCCCCTTCACTGCACTGCTGGCCCCAGGAGGCGACTGCTAAACCATAAGTAACTGATGAACTGTATGTACATTCTGGCCCACCGTGCATCTCACGTGTTCTACCCCTGCGGACTGGCACGCTGCAGATTGACCTGGTTACCCATAGCAACCACTGAGCTTGAGGTCTGCTACTGCTGCTGAAGGGCCAACGCCCTCAATTCTGTCACTTCAAGAGGCAGACCAGGCAACTGTTTTGCCAAAGCAGCAATAGGATCCATAGTGGATAGTAAAAAAAAAAATTATTAGGGAGAGGGAGGAGTGGTGACCCCTAACTCACCTAGCACTGGCACGTGGCTGCCTTGACGTCCCTACGTGGGCTGCTAACGCGTACGCTGATCAAGTGCCTCGTTCCTGGCTTACCCTGAAATATGCCCTAGGTAGTGAGTAGGGCGGTGGGAGCACTAGTCCTCACTACTGACACCTAGGGTAACAACAGGGAAAAGACAAACAACACAAACACCACAAACAATCCAAGAAGGGAGACAACAAACAGGAGAGAACCGGAGATCCGACAGCACCAGTTCCAACAGCTCCACAGCAACTCCAACTCCACCAGAGGTCAGCATAGAAGATCTGCAAAGAAGGTCTATATCTGGCAACAAGGGAAGCAGAAAGGGAGAATATATATAGTACCTGGGAGTGGCTGACAGAGAACAGCTAAAAGGAAAAGCTACAGATTCCTAAATGGGACAAAAAGGATCGCAAACCTAAGTAGGAAAACCTGGATTGGAATCCATTCCCACTACTAGGTCATGGAGCGATCTCATGAAACTGAGCGAGTAGCCACCCGCTGCGATCTTCTGACCTCAGGCACAACAGGGTCAGCGATAGGTTTTAACACCCTCGTGACAGGTATATTCACTGTTGGCATACACTGATGAGCAAAAGGGTAACAATGATTCAGGCTCCATATCTCACCATCTACTACAGCTTTTAAACGTGAGACTACCATAATTTTATAGGCAATCATTTTGGCTATCTCATACATAAATTGGACTTGTAACTACAGTATTTAGCATATGATTAGTTATGCAGATTCTTGGCATGTAAATGCATTGTTGCTGTTTTGTTCCTAAAATTCAAAATTTTTATTTTTATGATTTTCTAAATCCACCTTTGGCTTTCAGCACTGTCTGAATCCTTCTGGGCATGCTCTCGTTCACATTCAAGCTTGTCTCGACCGAAATCTGTTCCCAGGTCTCTTCTACATGTTCCCAATGTTATGGGTATGAATACAGCTTTTTATTCAACTCTACCCACAAGTGTTCGATTAGGTTAATGTGTGGGTACTGTGGGAGCCAATCCAGAACCGCTACTTCATTGTCATATTTATGTATGAGGTATATTCATGACTGGCATATATTTATGTGTGCAGTATATCCACTGTTAGTATATATTGGTGTGTGCAGTATATCCACTGCTGGTATATATGTGTGCGGTATATTCACTGCTGGTAGATACTGGTGGGTGCTGGTATACAGGGAGTGCAGAATTATTCGGCAAGTTGTATTTTTGAGGATTAATTTTATTATTGAACAACAACCATGTTCTCAATGAACCCAAAAAACTCATTAATATCAAAGCTGAATATTTTTGGAAGTAGTTTTTAGTTTGTTTTTAGTTTTAGCTATTTTAGGGGGATATCTGTGTGTGCAGGTGACTATTACTGTACATAATTATTAGGCAACTTAACAAAAAACAAATATATACCCATTTCAATTATTTATTTTTACCAGTGAAACCAATATAACATCTCAACATTCACAAATATACATTTCTGACATTCAAAAACAAAACAAAAACAAATCAGTGACCAATATAGCCACCTTTCTTTGCAAGGACACTCAAAAGCCTGCCATCCATGGATTCTGTCAGTGTTTTGATCTGTTCACCATCAACATTGCATGCAGCAGCAACCAGAGCCTCCCAGACACTGTTCAGAGAGGTGTACTGTTTTCCCTCCTTGTAAATCTCACATTTGATGATGGACCACAGGTTCTCAATGGGGTTCAGATCAGGTGAACAAGGAGGCCATGTCATTAGATTTTCTTCTTTTATACCCTTTCTTGCCAGCCACGTTGGGGAGTACTTGGACGCGTGTGATGGAGCATTGTCCTGCATGAAAATCATGTTTTTCTTACCTTGCAGACTTCTTCCTGTATCACTGCTTGAAGAAGGTGTCTTCCAGAAACTGGCAGTAGGACTGGGAGTTGAGCTTGACTCCATCCTCAACCAGGGCCGGACTGGGACAAAAAATAGGCCCAGGCATTTTTGACTGAGCAGCCCAATCACATGACCTCCAACAGGCCCCACCCCCTTGCAGTCTAGGGGCGGAGCCAAACCCGGAAGCACAATTGAGGGGCAGGGCCAGCCACCAGTAAGATAGGAAGGCTTCAGCCAACACACAAGCTTTGCAACAACCAACATACAGATCTTGCAACATTATAGGAAGCTACAGAAAAGTCTTATAATATCCTCAGTGGATCTCAACCTCCCCATCCTCACACCCTGTACAGGTCAGTGCCCCCGAAATTGCACTCACAGTTCTCCAGCAACTCTGGCAAATACCACCTATTCCGTACAGGGTGGGTTTACATCTGCGTTATGCCATTCCGTTATAGGTTCAGTTTCAAACGGAATATAATGGAATGGCCAGATGGAATGCAAAACGGAAACCTTTAAGGGTCCATTCACACGTCCGTTGTTTCTTTCCTGATCTGTTCCGTTTTTTGCGGAACAGATCTGGACCAGTTCTGTACCCATTAATTTTCAATGGGTCCTGAAAAAAAATCAGACATTGAGCTGTCCGATTTTTTTTTTCAGGACCAATTGAAAATGAATGGGTACAGATCTGGTCCAGATCTGTTCCGCAAAAAACGGAACAGATCAGGAAAGAAACAACGGACGTGTGAATGGACCCCAAGAGGCATTCCGTTTTGCTCTGTCCTAATAGAAGTTTATGAGAAAGCATAACAGAGCCGTCTGGGTCCCTGTCGACAGGACTTTGTTTTCCGTCTTGCATAACAGGAACCAGATGGATCCGTTTTGATTCCCATAGACTTTTAAGAGGACGGAGAGCAAATGGAAAGCCTCTTGCAGAGTCTGCACTGTAGGAGAGAGAGATAGCAGTGGCTGTGAAGGGAAAAGTTCCAGAGCACAATGACAGCCCCAGAGCCTTTCTGCTGCCTGACCGACTGTATGCTGCCACAGCGCCAGCCCAGACTGCAGGACATCAGAGACGCCTGGGGTCCACATTATAGCACCACTACATTTACTTATTATCAAAAAGCATCATACATAACCAAGCAAAAGCCAGAATATAATAAAAGACAAAAACATTAAACTACATTTATAATAAAACAATTTACTTACAAAAGAAGCGATTCAGTCGTCTGCTGTGCCGTCCTCTGCTTGCTTCCACTGATTATGTGCCCTCCTTCCTGTCTCTCCTCAGTGCGCAGGCGCACTGTTATGGGGGATCTGTGGATGACAGTATGACACACTGTTATGGGGGATCTGTGGATGACACACTGGTATGGGGGATCTGTGGATGACACACTGGTATGGGGGATCTGTGGATGACACACTGTTATGGGGGATCTGTGGATGACACACTGTTATGGGGGGACCTGTTGATGACACACTGTTATGGGGGGACCTGTGGATGACACACTGTTATGGGGGACCTGTGGATGACACACTGTTATGGGGGACCTGTGGATGACACACTGTTATGGGGGACCTGTGGATGACACACTGTTATGGGGGGACCTGTGGATGACACACTGTTATGGGCATCAGTGGATGACACACAGTTATGGGGGCATCTGTTGATGACGTACTGTTATGGGGGACCTGTGAATGACACTATTAATGGGGCATCTGTGGATGACACTATTAATGGGGCATCTGTGGATGACACTATTATGGGGGCATCAGTGGATGACACACGGTTATGGGGGCATCTGTGGATGACGCACTGTTATGGGGGATCTGTGAATGACACTATAAATGGGGCATCTGTGGATGACACTATTATGGGGGCATCAGTGGATGACACACGGTTATGGGGGCATCTGTGGATGACGCACTGTTATGGGCATCAGTGGATGACACACAGTTATGGGGGCATCTGTGGATGACGTACTGTTATGGGGGACCTGTGAATGACACTATTAATGGGGCATCTGTGGATGACACTATTATGGGGGCATCAGTGGATGACACACGGTTATGGGGGCATCTGTGGATGACGCACTGTTATGGGGGATCTGTGAATGACACTATAAATGGGGCATCTGTGGATGACACTATTATGGGGGCATCAGTGGATGACGCACTGTTATGGGGGCATCTGTGGATGACGCACTGTTATGGGCATCTGTGGAGGACACACAGTTATGGGGCCATCTGTGGATGATGCACTGTTATTAACAGTGCGTCATCCACAGACCCCACCCCATAACAGTGTCATCCACAGATATCCCCTTAATAGACTGTTAAGGGGATATCTTTGGATTGCATGGCACTGTTATGGCGGCATCTGTGGATGACACTGTTATGGCAGCGCAAGCATCTTGTGCTATATATATGTGTCATCTCATCATCCACATGATCCACAGATATCTCCCCCCCCCCCCATAACAGTGTCCCTCCCTATTGTAAGACAGACCCCGCTGTTCCTTATGTAAGTGAGCTATTGAGCTTGTAAATAAACTTGTGCAAAGTATATGAGTAGTTACTAACTACTCATATACTTTGCACAAGTTTATTTACAAGCTCAATAGCTCACTTACATAAGTTACTGTCTAATATTCTATCACTAACTTACTGCCTTGGACAGTCAGTGGGCATGGGCAGGCGGCAGCCACAGCCAGTTGGGCACTACTGGGGCGGGCAGGCAGAAGCTGGTGGCTCCAGTCCCGCTCTTCAACATTCAAAAAAGGCGGCCGGCGGCAGCGTAACGTGACGTGACGTCACTCACTACGTAACGCCGCACGCGCATGCTCCTCCCACTTTATTAATGAAGGCGGAGCAGGCGCGTGACGTCGGAGTGAGCGACGTTACGCTGCCGGCCGCCGGAAGAGGGAGTCACGAAGGCGGAGCACAGGAGGCGGAGCAGTGGGGGTGGACTCACAGTCAGTATCTATGTCTGTGTCTTTGTGTGATGATTAAGCTGTGCGGCCGGGGCTGGCAGGAGGCGGAGCACAGGGAGGGGTGTGATTAGGCCATACCGGCACACCCACTCGAGCCCTGAGGCGGCCCGACCCGCCCTATGGCCAGTCCGGCCCTGATCAGACAGTCATGATGATTATTAAGCTGTGCGGCCGGGGCTGGCAGGAGGCGGAGCACAGGAGTGTGATTAGGGCATACTCGGCACACCCACTTGAGCCCTGAGGCGGCCCCCCTGAGGCGGCCCGGCCCACTGGGCAAATGCCCGGTCTGCCCTATGGCCAGTCCGGCCCTGGCCTCAATCCAAAAAGGCCCCACAAGCTCATCTTTGATGATACCAGCCCAAACCAGTACTCCACCTCCACCTTGCTGGCGTCTGAGTCGGACTGGAGCTCTCTGCCCTTTACCAATCCAGCCATCTGGCCCATCAAGACTCACTCTCATTTCATCAGTCCATAAAACCTTAGAAAAATCAGTCTTGAGATATTTCTTGGCCCAGTCTTGACGTTTCAGCTTGTGTGTCTTGTTCAGTGGTGGTCGTCTTTCAGCCTTTCTTACCTTGGCCATGTCTCTGAGTATTGCACACCTTGTGCTTTTGGGCACTCCAGTGATGTTGCAGCTCTGAAATATGGCCAAACTGGTGGCAAGTGGCATCTTGGCAGCTGCACGCTTGACTTTTCTCAGTTCATGGGCAGTTATTTTGCGCCTTGGTTTTTCCACACGCTTCTTGCGACCCTGTTGACTATTTTGAATGAAACGCTTGATTGTTCGATGATCACGCTTCAGAAGCTTTGCAATTTTAAGAGTGCTGCATCCCTCTGCAAGATATCTCACTATTTTTGACTTTTCTGAGCCTGTCAGATCCTTCTTTTGACCCATTTTGCCAAAGGAAAGGAAGTTGCCTAATAATTATGCACACCTGATATAGGGTGTTGATGTCATTAGACCACACCCCTTCTCATTACAGAGATGCACATCACCTAATATGCTTAATTGGTAGTAGGCTTTTGAGCCTATACAGCTTGGAGTAAGACAACATGCATAAAGAGGATGATGTGGTCAAAATACTCATTTGCCTAATAATTCTGCACGTAGTGTATATTGGTATATATTGGTGTGTGTGGTATATTCACTGCTGGTACATATTTATGTGCATGGTATATTCAGTTGGTTACTTTCTTGCCTTTGATTTTTAATGTGGGGGGCACTATTTAAATTTTCCTCTCAGGCTGCAAAACAGCTAATATCAGCCCTGCCTACAAAGCTGTAGACCATGTGCTCTGGCCTTTATTGTTCTATCTTCTTAAGAAATTCTAAGTCAGAAGCTTTAAAAATGTTGGTTAAAAGGGTGGTCCTAGGTTGAAGAAATAGGTTGGATTTTTTTGTACTAGAAACAGTGCCACATTTGCCCACGGGCAGTGTTTGGTATTGTGGCTTAAGTTGGACTGATTTAAAGGGAACCTGTCATGAACTTTATGCTGACCTCACTCTGGGCAGCATAAAATAGTGACAGAAATGCTGATTTCAGCGATGTGTCATTTATGAGCTAAAAGTAAGTGGTTGTCGTGAACCAGCATCATAATCATTACAGCTCAGGCCTTGAAAAGAGTCATATCTACCTGAGAAGAGTTATAGTTATTCATGATCTCCGGCTCACCCCATCCATCTGCTGATGATTGTCAGTTCTCTCCTAGAGAGAAAGGGAGAAAACTAGGTACAGTAGGAGACTGTCAGTCATCAGCAGGTGGCAGGAGAGCAGGATTTCATGAATAACCAGGACTCTTCTCAGGTGGCCGGGACTCTTTTCCAGGCCCAGTCTGATATGATTGCGATGTTGGTTCTCGGCAACCACTTACTTTTAACTTATAAATGACAGACCGCTGAAATCAACTCTACTTTATTCTGCCGTTAGTATGGGCAGCATAAAGTTGATGACAGGTTCCCTTTAAAGGAAACGGTTACCACCCATGCACTGCCATCCTTGAAAATAGAGTCTTGTTCACATTTCCATTGTTCACTGACATGTGATGTTCGCATTGTCCGTGGACAGCACCGGTACCCATAGATTTTAATGTTTCTGTTCACACATCAGTATTTTTTTTTTACTGATTATGGGTCAGTGAAAAAATCTCAGAGACATGCATTACTTTGATTCATGATGAGGACCAAACACGCCCCATTATAGTCTATGGGTCCTTGAAAAAACACACACACAACACGGATGGCATCAAACATGGACACCTTCACAGATGAAACACGTACAGATTTATTCACAGACAGTGAAATGTGAACGATGCCTTAGGCTTCGTACACATTTCTGTGTCTGTTTAATGTCTGTGAATAAATGAATCTGTGTTTCAGATGTCCATGAAAGATCCGTGTTTGGTTCATGTGTCCATTTTTTGCCCTTTGTGTGTCATCTGTATTTCATGGACTCTGCTCAGCTCAAAGTTAGTTTCCAGAGCATCTCCTATTAGCGGTCAGTGAAAAAACGTTGTGCCCGTGTTTTTTCAAGGACACATAGACTTCAATGGGCGTATTTGGTCCACAAGAATTGCTCTTGTTCTGTGTCTTTGACATGCACCTCACAATCTCAGATGACAATCGCTGATCAAACACTGACTGTGTGAAAGTTGCCTAATGTCTTATTAACATCTGCCAGACTTTTATCAATTGCCATTTATCACTTGTCTGAAAATGTTTTATTTGATAAATGATTCTATTCCATCATTAAAAAAAAAGATCTTTATTGGATATAAATGCACAACAAATCTAGACATTCCAAAGTAAGCTATATGAGAAAAAAAAAGAGCTTATCTCCATTGTAAAAAAAAACAATTATCCTTTGAAGTCCAGCAAGGATATAAATTAGGAAGCATTGTCATTATTAGGCCTCATGCACACTACCGTAGTTTTGGTCTACATCTGATCCACATTTTTTGCAGATTCAATGCGGACCTATTCAATTCAACGGGCCACACAAGATGCGAACAGCACTTCGTGTGATGTGTGCATCATATTTCCATTCTGTTGCCCCGCAAAAAATAAATAAAACATGTCTTAGTCTTCTCCATGTTGCAAACAAGAATAGGCATTTCTGACATGGGCAGTACATACCGATCCGCGAAATGTGGAACTCACGCGGCCAGTATCCGTGTTTTGCGGATCCGCGATTTGAGGACTGCAAAAACATATACAGTCGTGTGCAGGAGGCCTTAAGGTAATATTGCACGGTGTTCTTCTAATGACTTCCAGTTGGTGTCTGGTTATATAGCAGAGGCTGCATGAAAAGTCCAACAGTTCCTACGACGCATACAATGATGAAAATCCATAGAAAGAGTCTGTCCACAACCATGGCAACATACTTCCAATCTTCAATAATCTGTAAGAAACATCCATATGCATGTTGGTTAATATCAAATTATTGAATTGTACTGAATTCATTATATAAATTTAGTAGTAAATATAGCAAAGATGTCTGGTAATAGGATGGTACTAAACCTTTACATGGGACGATAAAGCAGCACATTGTCGGGAAGGAAGCTCCCATCCAGACAATCAGGATGCAGCGATCACAGTATGAGGACGAGTGATCGCTAATGCAATCGCTCGCCCCCATACAGCATGGTTCGGCAATTCCGGAACGCGTGCCAGAGATGGCATGCAGGCCATATTTTACTGGCACGCAGTTACATTGCATCGCGACGCACTGCACCTTTAATTTTTAAAAATTCAGACGCGCTACACAGGGTGCGTCTACTCTGCCCGTCCCACATGTTTCCCGCAGTGCTAACCAGCTATGAGACTCCACTGCCTCACGGTTGGTTGGCTGGCTAGGTGGCTGAGTACTGATGCGCTGCACAGAACCCATCACCAAGGCCCACCCCTCATGCTTCCCGCCGTGCCAGCAAGCGTCACACTCCACTATTTCACGGGCTGGCTGGCTGCTGTACCGCTAGTGTTCCTTGTCTGCTGTTCTGCTGGCGCAGGCTGACAGCACAGAGATGGGATTAATGACACAGGTGACAGGGATGGGAGTAATAGTAACACAAGTGACAGGTAATGAGATAGCAGTAGTAGTGGCACAGGTGACAGCAGAGGGTTAGAAGTAGTAGTGGCATATGTGACAGCAGGGGATGGTGTGCTTAGGGAATGGAGGAAACTTTGTGACTAAATTGGGGGGTGGGTTTAGGATGGTGAGCCTGCATTTTACCGCTGGGGGTTATGGAGGGACAATGTGGAGCAAGCTTCTGACAACTCGGTGGGGCGGGAGAATGGTGAGCCTGCGTGTAACTGCTAGGGAAAATGGGGGAACAATATGGAACAAGTTTCTGACAACTTTAGGGGGTGTGGAGGATAGTGCGCCTATATATGACTGCCAGAGAGACCTAAAAGTCTGCTCATATAAAATAAAGCTGGATCGTCTTTGCAAAAAAAGTCAGGAACAAGGGTCGCATTGAGTGGTAAGTTAAACTGATTTGGTTTTTTTCCCTGACTCACCTCTAAGCAGAGGTTAATGACTCACCTCTAAGCAGTTTTCCCTGACTCACCTCTAAGCAGAGGTTAATCACAGGGTCTCAGGCTCCAAGCCTTAGCAGAACCGGTCATCAAACACAAGTCCATACGGGGAATAGGTCCGGCTACATGTAGCCTCGTGGCCCCTCAGCCTTTCTGGCTGAGACCACCCAGAGCCTCACTAGGCCTCTGTTTACAAGTCCTCTCTTCTCAGACTAACACACAGGGGGTTGGTTTTATGCCTCCTTGATTACAGCAGGTCTCACCTGCGATGACCGCAGGCTAGGGGAAATCCTGCCATGGAATGGGGGGTGGACTGGAAAGGTCCCACTAGCAAACCTACTTTCCCAGTCCAAATAAAATCCAGCCCTTGTACTCCAACAAAACAAATTGCTCCAGCAACTATGTTTGCTTAAGCCAGCGCCATCCTCCTGGATTTTACTTATCTCACCCAGTTGAGGAACCTGAGTGAGATATACACCCCTTCCAGGACTTTTACTGTAAACATTGCCACAATATATATATATATATATATATATATAAATATATATATATAAATATATATATATATATATATATATATATATATATATAAAATGGTAATCAAACCTCAGCTCAGAACACCAAAAAGACCCCCAATGTTAATCAGACCTAAGAACAGACCCCCAATGATAATAAGACCCCCAGTCAGACCTCAGATTAGACCTCCAATGTTAATAAGGCCCCTATTCAGACCTCCGCTCAGAGCCCCAATCAACCCTTAGATCAGATGCCCAATTTTTATAAGACCCCCCCAATCAGACATCAGTCCTCCAATGTTTATGAGACCCCCAATCAGACCTCAGATCAGATCTTCATGTTAATAAGTCCCCCATGTGAAGCAGACCTCAGATCAGAGAAAATAAATAAATCAATTTATCTCTCCTGCTCCGGATGCCGCTCCTGAGACCCAGCTCTTCCTAGTCTTCCTGCCACGCTGAGTAGTGACCGGACACCGCACAGTGTGAGATCACAGAGTGCCGGCTTCCTCACTCTGTACACAGGACACAGAACAGCAAGCGGCAGAGGAAGACCAGGAATCAGTGAGGAACCACTTTGGGGGGCAAAAACTACATCCTATAGGGTGAAAAATATGGTAGATAGATAATAAGAGTACATGATTGGCTTAAAGGGAGTCTGTCACCAGCATTTCACTTTTTTTAACCCTTCCCACAGCTCCCTAGCATGCTTACAGTTAATAAAAACGTTACCTCTGGCATCAATCCTGGACTTATAGAACCATCAAAAACAATCTTTATAAGATATGCAAATGAGGGCTTGCAAGTGCCCAGGGGCGGCGTTACTCTCTTTGGTGCCCTGCTTGCTCAGCCTTTTCATTGCGTCCCCCCGCCCCTTCCTATCCTCCACCCGCCCATCCTTTCCCTCTGACCGCCTTTCTACTAACTTGTTATTCTGCCAATATCCCGCGCCTGCGCACTCATTCCTTTGGCCGGCGCATGCGCACTGCGATGCCCATTTCTTGTACGGCATCACAGTAATTAATGCGCAAGCGCCGATGGACCGCCTCCTTTGTTGTGTTTTCGCGTCGTTAGCCGGCGCATGCGCAATAGTTACTGTGATGCCATACAAGGAATGGGCATCGCAGTGCGCATGCGCCGGCCAGAGGAATGAGTGCGCAGGCGCGGGATATCGGCAGAATAACAAGTTAGTAGAAAGGCGGTCAGAGGGAAAGGATGGGCGGGTGCGAGCCCTCATTTGCATATCTTATAAAGATCATTTTTGATGGTTCTATAAGTCCAGGATTGATGCCAGAGGTAACGTTTTTATTAACTATAAGCATGCTAGGGAGCTGTGGGAAGGGTTAAAAAAGTGAAATGCTGGTGACAGACAAAATTCCTTTGAACAATATGTAAAATACATTTATATTGCAGAATCTCCATTCAAAAAGGGAGCATATTGTGCAGCAAACCAAGAGACAATGGAATACACTATCACATACTGACAAAATAAATGGGATCTCACACCCCTAATCACCAAGTTTTGAGAATAGCTATTTACTACTATATATGGTTAGTTCAGGCTCGGACTGGCCCACAGGGGTACAGGGGAATCCCCCGGTGGGCCCCTGAGCAAGGTGGGCCCCTAGTCTTCCACCCCCTGCACAAGTGACACATAACACAGTAGATTTACTGCTCTACAAACATGTATTTAATGCAGAGCACCTCAACCAGCCTATGTTCATATAAAAAACTTGTTAAAATATTTATTATATTTGAATGTATCTGTACGGTGGGCCCCCAAAATAAATTTTACTGGTGGGCCCTAGGTATCTCAGTTCGACACTGGGTTAGTTTATAATGTATGGATTTTTCATATCTCTTATGGGATTTTCCTGTTATATGGGATGTTTTAATGTATCATGAAACAAAATTGGATATTTAATTATATTGAGATACTGATTATCTTATTCACACAACAGTGAAAAAAGGAACGTGTGATGATGTTTATTTAACGGCCGTCACACGTCCATTTTAAGAACAATTGTAGTCTATGAGGTTATTCACATGGCGTTTTATTTTTTTTGACGGCCAGTGGATAATGGAAGTAAAAAAATAGAACATGTCCTATCTTGTCCATTTCACTGACCGACAACCCCCATACAATTGAAGGGGACAGTTTTTAAATTCTTAAAAGGGCATCAGTGAAAAAAAAAAAAAACGTTGGTTAACAACTGACAGTTTATCCGTTTTTAACTGATGTTTTTATCCCTAACTTATAAAGAGATTTATTCGGTTTGTGTTTTTTTTGTTTTGTTTTGTTTTTTTACTAGGTATAACACAACAAATTTAGCTATTTTGCCCACGAGGGAAAACAGATTTAAAGGAGCCTAAATGTCTCTACACCAGTGAATATAATTGGTATAATACAGTCCATAAAATACCATGAGAATGTTTTTGAATACATAAATGAACAAGGTATTCCAACATAACTTATGACTTGGAATCCATTTATTGCAGTGAATTATTGCAGAATTTTGCTTCAAATTAGTTTTCCAGGGAGATTTTAAAAAAAGGGAAAAAAGAAGCAGTAAGGGTTAAAAATAAAATAGCCAGGTGACCCACCTTGGCCAGTGATTGAGTGAGCCTTTCCTGGTGTTTCCAGTATTGAGCTGGGACCAGGAAGTGGAGAGCATTGGGGGCTGAACCAGCAGTGAGGGATTGGTGAAGCTGAGTATGGCTTACGGTATTTTTTTATTTTGAATCCTTTGTAGACCTTTAAAAAATATGTGATCGCCCCAGAAAAGGCTTTTAATTTGAGGGGTTGACTACTGCTTCAGACAACTTCAGATTGCCTGGCCCATCACCATGTCTTCTATAAAAGGCCCCTTTACATGGGCTGACTTGTGTAGGAAATTATCTGTAATTGGTAAGAGCTGCAGTTACATACAGCAATCATCTCCACTGTATGGGGACAAGCGATCTCTACTGGGATCGCACATCCCCATAAAGATTCACTGTTTTGAGGAAGCAGATCCCTGCTACATGATTCTGGTGTCCAAACCAACAATGCTGTCACTTGATAAACTGTGTTGTTCATTCATCGGGTGATCAGTGACACCTTTACACAAGGCAATTATTGTGAACTCTTCTTCCTGACAAATTGCCCTGATCATTGGTCCATGTAATGGGACATCAACATTTCTATAAAGCCCTAATACTATGTTTTCCTCCATAACCATTCAGTTGTACAAATACAGCTTAAGTCCTTGAACGGTAATATTTGTTGGTTACACAATCAATTGATTTCACACTTGTCAATTTTTATGGTCCCACTGAGGAAAAAGCAGGCTTTTCTGCAGATTTATGCCTGATAATCAATAAGGTGAGGTAAACAAATATGGGGAGTTAATTAAAACCATGCATGAGACAGAAACAATACAATTTCAAATAGAATATACTCAAAATGTTTTTGACTAGCATTGAAATTAAGGTCAACTTCTGGAAGAACCCATGATAACCCATCAGTTGTTTCAATACCTTCATTCTTGTACACTGTCTAAGGGACACTAAAATATTTGATCTAACTACAAACAGGTATACAGTACCTAATCAGTGATGGTCAGTTCGCAGTGTTCGCCAACGAACACATGTGGGCTGCCATCTTGACTCTCCCGTCCGGCGATGCACAGGTAAGCCCTTAACTGTGCCTGTGCTGGGAGTCGGTCTGAAACAAATGCTGTCACCGGGAGAAGGCAGTTCCAAGAACAGCCTGATGAAGGCCCCTGGCAGCTGTTCTAAGAACTGCCTGCTCCCGGTGACCGCATTTGATTTCAGACCGGCTCCCGGGACAGGCACAGGTAAGGGCTGAGTCAAGATGGCAGCCCGCATGTGTTCGTTGGCGAACACTGCGAACTGACCATCACTGTATCTAATGCTAATGCTTTTAAACCTTAAAGTTGATTGCTAACAAAACCCTTTTTTATATGGATTTTCATTTGTTGGCTACAGGCCATTATCACGAATTGGCTCCATGTAGGACAATGCATTTTATGTATACTAGGATGTTTCTTACACTTTGGTCTTCATCGTCACTTTTCATGTGATCTGCTATGAAGCTCACACCCTCCATTGCTTCTTGAACCTGTGGAGAAAACTTTCTAGAGTGTCTGTATCGGAAATCTGGATTTCTATGATGTTCCACCTGTTCATTAACTCTCAAATCATGTGGTCTTGCTGTTGCAGCATTCACAAGACAACCAGAGTTTTTACATGAGTCCATCTGTTTCGTCAAGAGTTTTCCCCGTGGTTTACGACCGGGTAAATTGTGCTCTGGACGTTTCATAAAAAGGAAGACTGGAAGTTTTTCCAAAAAACATTTTTTTACCCATAGTGGCATTGTGTGCGTACTCGGAGATCTGTGGTGGACATTTAGGACGCATACACTAGTGACTATGGAAAATGTCACCAGCACCATTGTAAACATCAAGTATTTTCCAATGAGAGGAACATCAAGAGAAGTTGGCGGGACTATTTTAGAAATTAAAAGCAGAAATACAGTCAGCGCTAGAAGAACGGATATACATAGAGTCATCTTCTGTCCGCAGTCAGATGGCAGATAGAACACCAATATTGCTAGTGAGGTAATAAGGATGCAGGGTATAATCAAATTAATGGTATAGAAGAGAGGCTTTCTTTTGATGATAAAATCATAGGTAACATCAACATAGGTCGGATCGAGAGGATTAACAGTTCTCCTTCCAGGAAGTTTAATAATATCCCATTCTCCACTTGGTGTGAAATCATCCATACTGGCCGAGTGTGAGGAAAGTACAAGATCAATTTCCGTGTAATCGTAAGTCCAAGAACGGAATTTCAAAGTGCAGTTCTGCTGATCAAAGGGGAAATGCTTAACTTCAATTTTGCATGCACTTTTGTAAATGGCTGGAGGTAGCCAAGCAATGCTGCCATTATTTTGCACCACTGCATTGCAGAACAGGGAGACTTCATATGTTCCATCAGCACTGGTAACATAAATAGCACATATTAGACAATATGGCAGACAAAATATTGCATTAACATCAGAAATGACCCCATAAATGGTACATTTAATGTAAATGTTTCTCACAGAGCATTGCTACTTCTATACTGATGTTAGTTTCTGAAGTAGATATTACGTAGCCCTGGAAGACAAGAAAATAAATGCGTTTTCTAAGTGTATAATCCACTACCTTTTTTGGGGGCAGCTAGTGTATTTTTAAATGTATCTTGCTGTTTTTAGGGTGTTTTTGATGGTGTTTTATATTTAGCTTCATTCCGAGGTACCATATGTTGCCTGTGTGATTGCTCCCTCAACCTGCAGATTCTGCTCTCTCTGTAAACCAATGCTGAATGTAAGATATCTCTCCCATTCCCCTTGCAGATTATGTGGTTTGTTTGTCTCTTCTGTCGCTCTCGCTCTCTCAGTGTAAGCTGATATTGCCTGTGTGATATCATTATCTACCCATCCCATGCAGACTCTAAGTACTCTCCTCATTCTCTATTACAGTACATTTTATTCCTCTCCACCCTGCTGGTCTGGCATTTCTAACACTGAGAGGGGGAAAGGTGTGTGTGAGAGAGAGAGAGAGAGAGAGAGAGAAAGAAAACAGACCTTGGACCCACAGCAGCCTGGAAAATTGTGGTGTCAGATCTACAGGTGAAACTCGAAAAATTAGAATATCGTGCAAAAGTCCATTTCTGTAATTCAAATTAAAAGGAATTGCATTAATGCAGCTTAAAATTAGAATTTTGTAAAAAGTTTCAATATTCTAGGCTCAAAGTGTCACACTCTAGTCAGCTAATTAATCCATATCCCCTGAGCAAAGGGCATCTCAAAATTGAGACTTTGGGGTTTCATAAGCTGTAAGCCATAATCATCCAAATTAATGTCTGAAATATCTCGCTTTGCAAGTAATGAGTCTATCTCATATATTAGTTTCACCTTTTAAGTTGCATTACTGAAATAAATGCACGATATTCAAACTTTTCGAGTTTCACCTGTATGTCAGAAGCAGCACCACAGCTACTAGCTATGTGCAGGAGTTGTACAGACTCTTCAAAGCAGAATTTTTTTTTAATGAATACTATGCAATGATCTAATGAGGAATCAAATGAATAATAAAAACATTAGTGCAAAGTTGTATGCACTATAACCTTTAAGTTTAAGCAAAGTTATGGTTAGCTTAAATCAGCAACAGATTTATCAAGCTGCAAATATAAAGTTATTACTTATTGTAAAGCACAATGTCTGGCAGCCAGATCTGTTTCGATGGGATGCGAAGCTTTCTTATGCCATCATATTCAGCTGGGTTCCACGTCAAACGATAATCTACCCATTCCTAAAATGGAGAAAATGAAAAGTTCATAGGCTTCTCTTTAACTCTGCTGTAAATCAAAAAAATCTTGTAAGCAAAATCATTGTAATAATACCACAATGTCCTTCTGATGAACACACCTAGATGCTGTATATTTAAATAATGTTAATCATAAACAGTATAAGGGAATGTTTACATGCAGCAAATTTGTTGTAGAAATTTCTGCAGCTCAAAATCTGTTCCGTACATCTGAATGAGGTTGTTTCTGCAGCATGTGCATGGATTTACACTTGTTCCATTCATAAGGATGGAACAGTTGCAGAAATTTCTGCAACAGATCTGCCACTTGTGAAGAACAGTAAGTAGTCACTGCACACTTCTATAAGATCCTTCTTACATCTGTGGCTATAGTTTCACTGCATTTCCATCTGGTTGCAGCAGGTATTTTCTGCACCATGGTCTTCATATAACAGCTACATACAGTACAGACCAAAAGTTTGGACACACCATCTCATTCAAAGAGTTTTCTTTATTTTCATGACTATGAAAATTGTAGATTCACACTGAAGGCATCAAAACTATGAATTAACACATGTGGAATTATATACATAACAAAAAAGTGTGAAACAACTGAAAATATGTCATATTCTAGGTTCTTCAAAGTAGCCACCTTTTGCTTTGATTACTGCTTTGCATACTCTTGGCATTCTCTTGATGAGCTTCTAAAAAAGCCCTATTTTGCGACTTTCTGATGCCAGAATTCTGGAGTGAAAGTATGATAAATCAGGGCCATAGCCTTTAAGCTCTTGGTGATGTTCCTATGTGGTTTCTTCTTGTGTGAAGGTTACTGCTTCCCTCACCATACCGATGTCACATAAATTTGTTATAATTAAGGCCTCTTTCACACGGGCGTCAGTTTTTTTGCCCGGATAAGAGGCGGGTGCGTTGCGGGAAAGTGCAAAACATTGTCATGCGTTTTGCACTCGCGTGAGAAAAATCACACATGTTTGGTACCCAAACCCGAACTTCTTCACAGAAGTTCGGGCTTGGGATTGATGTTCTGAAGATTGTATTATTTTCCCTTATAACATGGTTATAAGGGAAAATAATAGCATTCTGAATACAGAATGCATAGTATAATAGTGCTGGAGGGGTTAAAAAAATTAAAAAAGTTAACTCACCTTATCCTCTTGATCGCGTAGTTCCCGGTCGGTCTCTTCTTTAGCTGTGGGCTAAATGACCTGTGGTGATGTCAGATCACATGCTCCAATCACATGGTCCATCACCATGGTGATGGAGCATGTGATCTGACATCACTACAGCTAAAGAAGAGACCGACCGGGAACTACGCGATCAAGAGGATAAGGTGAGTTAACTTTTTTATTTTTTTTAACCCTTCCAGCACTATTATACTAAGCATTCTGTATTCAGAATGCTATTATTTTCCCTTATAACCATGTTATAAGGGAAAATAATACAGTGAATAGACAGACTGTCACCTAGAACCCATGCGTGAAAATCGCACCGCATCCGCACTTGCTTGCGGATGCTTGCGATTTTCACGCAACCCTATTCATTTCTATGGGGCCTGCGTTACGTGAAAAACGCAGAATATAGAGCATGCTGCGATTTTCACGCAACGCATAAGTGATGCGTGAAAATCACCGCTCATGTGAACAGCCCCATAGAAATGAATGGGTCAGGATTCAGTGCGGGTGCAATGCGTTCAACTCACGCATCGCACCCGCGCGGAATACTCGCCCGTGTGAAAGGGGCCTAAAGGGAAACTGTCACCGGGATTTTGGGTATAGAGCTAAGGACATGGGTTGCTAGATGGCCACTAGCACATCCGCAATATCCAGTCCCCATAGCTCTGTGTGCTTTTATTGTGTAAAAAAAAACGAGTTGATACATATGCAAATTAACATAAAAGAGTCATATCTTACTTGTGTGACCAGAGAAGAGTCATATTTTCAAGCTCTGACTCATCTCAGGTTAATGTGCATATATATCAAATCGTTTTTTTTACACAATAAAAGCACACAGAGCTATGGGGACTGGGTATTGCAGTTGTGCTAGTGGCCATCTAGCAACCCATGTCCTCAGCTTTATACCCAAAATCCCGGTGACAGGTTCCCTTTAATGTCCATTAACATGACCATAATTCTGGGTCCACATCCGTTTTGTGATTTTACCCTGGAATCAGCATTATTCATAGCTGATGGTGTACTACCCTTTAACATGTCTTACTCATACTGAATAAATTATAGACAGTATAGGTACATAAAACATACATGAAAAGTATATTAAAACACAAAGCTTTATAATGTATGCACATTTTCTTTTTCCCACTGGTTATAAATTGATTCGGTGATATGAGCTTTTGAAGCATCACAGAGAAGCTCTGGAGTAGGGATGAGAAAATTCATTCTAATGAATCTATTCTTTTCATCAGCAAAAGTTCTTCACCTGTGAGGGGCTGCCTCTTGATTCACAGGCCCGGACATCTCACCTGGCCCTGACAATCTTGTGTCTGCGCCACAGACTCTGCTTCCACTTCTAAAGCAATGACTGTTCAGCTACAAGTGTAGCTAGCATATCACCTAAAACGCTCAAAAAACTACCACACAAGCAATTCTAATCAATAAGTTCATTTATTAAACATCCATTTACAATACATTAATAAAAAATTACAAAAAAGCAGCAGTCATGGTGCCGAAAATATAAAAAGAGAGTGAGCTCCAGACCATAAGGGACTAGTATCCCCACAATTTAAGCAGTATCAGATGAGTGGGGCTCATATGGCAAAGTGCACACAGGGTCTCGATCACAATGCACCGCAAGCATATATAGCGGTGTGGGCCTACATGCACCCCCACAAGAAAATAAACTGCAGAGGGGAGAGAAAAATACAAAAATACAAAAAGTACACACGATCACATATCATACTGACCCTAGTCTGGAGCAGCCGCCCGCCCCAAGAGGAAGCGTCAAGCAAAACGATCGTCGGGTGGCTGCTCCAGAATAGGGTCAGTATGATATGTGATCATGTGTACTTTTTGTATTTTTGTCTCCCCTCTGCAGTTTATTTTCTTGTGTGGGTGCATGTAGGCCCACACCGCTATATATGCTTGCAGTGCATTGTGATTGAGACCCTGTGTGCACTTTGCCATATGAGCCCCACTCATCTGATGCTTAAAGGATAACTGTCACACTTAGACCCTAATTTCAATTTTCATATATGTAGTTACTAATAACATGATATTCCAGAATCAGTTACTATTAGACTGACTTACCCCATATTTAATAACCAGTCTGCATAAAACTGCAATTTCACTATTCAGTTAAGATGGCCGCCACTGCCCTCACCCTGTGGCTAATCCCGCCTGCCCTCACTAGCCAGTAACAATAGCCCCCCAAAAGTGTCAGTAACCACAGCCCTCCCCCTAAAGGGTTAATCTCCTGCAGCACAAAGGTGTCCTCTTACCACATGTTGCTGTCATTTATACACTGAGCAGACGGCAGATCTCGCTTCCCTGGTCTGCGCTGCACCAACTCTGCATTGTCCAGCTCTGCTGAGTGAGGGAGCGTCTGCCAAGCGCAGGGACAGGGAGAAGGGCACACAGCCCAGGCACTGTTATCAGCTGCTGGGGAGGACCTGGCTCTAATCATTTACTTACAGTCCCTGGCTGTCAGTAATGTGAGCCTGCACGCAGCGTGCTCCGTCTATCTGTTTAGACGGACCCTGCCTAGCAACCCTATTTTAAGCAGAGGTAAAAGTAGGCAGTACAGGGAACAAAACTGTGGAATTAGGGGGTAATTGAATACACAGTGAAAAGTTGAAATACGGCGAACAAGGAGATATTAATCACCACAATCCAATACTCCCTCAAAAAATAATATGACAGTTATACTTTAAGTTGTGGGGATACTAGTCCCTTATGGTCTGGAGCTCACTCTGTTTTTATATTTTCTGTACTGTGACTGCTGCTTTTTTGTAATTTTTTATTAATGTATTGTAAATGGATGTTTAATAAATGAACTTATTGATTAGAATTGCTTGTGTGGTAGCTTTTTGAGCGTTTTAGGTGATATACGAATAACTCCATGCGAGATATTTATGATAGTTATTTTTTGGTGTCTTAAGTGTAGCTAGCATGCATAGACACTGCTCTAGTAGAGGAAGAAGAATCTCTGTGCTTGTGTCGCTACTCGAAGTAGTAGTATAGGTGGAGGATCATCAGGACAAGGTAAAAATGTCCGTCCCTGTCAATCAAGAGGCGGATGGGTCCTTTACTCACCTGCAGGAACAGCACCTCACAGATGAATTTTTGCTGATCTGAAGAATGAACTCACTAGAATTGATCCACTCATCCTTACCCTGGAGGATAGGAAATACAGTATGTGATCAATTAACACTAGGTATAAGCAGGAAATGTTCTGAAAACTTGCCCAGGTTTGTAACTGTGAGGGAAATTCCTGGCTCCATGTTAGGTTATATATTTCTAAAATAATATCTGTCCACCAATAAAAAAAAAAATTGACAAAAAGTGGACATCTGGATCATGTCCGATAAAGACAGCATAGAGCGTAAAGTTATAGAGCATGGCCAGATCTTCACATGGTAGGTTAATCCAATGCAACCCAAAACAATAGAAGTGTCCAACACGTGTTACACATGCATGTGCCCCTACCTGGGGAGTAGATCAGTAGTCATAGGCATCAATATGATTTGAGAACATACACTCTCTCCAAGAGAAATTGATACAACAACATTAGTTTATCATAAAAAAGAATGAAGTGAAGTGTTGCCCATAACATTCAACAACTAGAAGTAAAATGACAGCTGGGATGGGATTGGTTGCCCCAGTTTATATTTTGCATTGGTTTTATAATTAAGGAGGCTTAATTATATTATGATTAAGCCTCCTGCAGAGTGTTTATGATTCTTATATTTTCTCCTACATTGTTTCCCCATTACACATTCTAATGTTTTAGGATCTTGAAAATGAACATGATTTGCACTTGCCTGATTGAGCCACACATTAGTTGTCATGATTTGCTCTCTTTCATTCTAGGACAAAAGGGACAAATCGATGATTAAGAAAATACCATGTTGATGTCATTGTCAGCATTCACAGAATGTCTTAGCTTGTATTTAAAATGGTTATAGTTTCATAATGATATTTTTTTATCTGTTCAGAGTACCCCAAACTGGGCCTATTTTGTCCCATATACCTGTTTTACGCGTCAGCTTTTTACTTCCCCCTTTTTCTGCATCTACACCAGAGAACCCCTTTAACAAACCCACTACATAACTTGTTTTTTTCAGTGTAACTTTATTCCCCAAAAATCCATTGCTGGCAATCTATAAATTTGATAATACATTTTACAACATTTTGAGACATTTGCTAAGGTATATACAGTAATGAGTTGAATATAATCTAAAACCCACTATCTAACAGCTGAGTATAACCCAAAAAAAAATCTAAAGCAAGATATGTCTTTTACACTTGTTATAAGGAAGCAAATATTTACCAGGCAGTGACCTCAATATGGATGAGCTTTACAGTAACACAATAGTATGTTGTCTGAGTCAGAACAGAGCTTGTCGTTAAATTCAATAAAGACATAATGCATATGAAATCTAATTGACCTTGTAATTTCATTTCAAAGTTACTTACTGCTTTCTAACAGCATGTTTTTTTTAAAGCTCCCCTGAAAAAAACACTACATTACTTCAATTATACTTTTTTATACAGTCACTTGGGAAATTGAGCAGATAACAGTGTCTCAGATTACCTAATAATGAGGAAAGCTTGTAATGGAGTTGCACTGTTAGCAAATCAAAGCATATCGCTAGCAGACATACTGGATACCTATGGGAACATTTGTCGCAAGGTGCATTTTGGTGTACCTTCATACGTCACTAATATATTTTTTTCTGGCTTTTGATATGTATTGTGAATAAATACATGCCATAAGATCTGACATCAAACAATAATTATGTTTCAACATACATTCAACATTTTGGGGGACATGTCCTTCAGGGCTTTTGTTTACGTGACACGTGGAGACTCTAGGTTCATGCTGCACATTGTCACCAAAAAGATACTTATCAGTAAGAATGAAACAAGCATGGACATCTGGATAGCAAAGAACACAACACAGAACATGACAGCAAACAGATGCAATCTCTCACAGAGAGGAACATGTACTGGAGGCTAACATAATCAAGGATGCTCAGAATCAGATTATACCCTGACGAGATCACATTAATTTAGTCATGCAACATACAATACATAAAGGGCATTAGTGTTAGAAATCCCTTCTATTATTTTTCTCATTTATTTTCTTCTTATCTGTCTCATTATCCTAGACTAGACCAAGAATATTGATTTATATTGAAAGTCAAAAAGCAAGAAGGAAGAGGTAAAGCTAGTTACTTGGTATTTATATGCTATACACACATATATATAGATATATATATATATACAGTACAGACCAAAAGTTTGGACACACCTTCTCATTCAAAGAGTTTTCTTTATTTTCATGACTATGAAAATTGTAGATTCACACTGAAGGCATCAAAACTATGAATTAACACATGTGGAATTATATACTTATCAAAAAAGTATGAAACAACTGAAAATATGTCATATTCTAGGTTCTTCAAAGTAGCCACCTTTTGCTTTGATTACTGCTTTGCACACTCTTGGCATTCTCTTGATGAGCTTCAAGAGGTAGTCACCTGAAATGGTTTTCACTTCACAGGTGTGCCCTGTCAGGTTTAATAAGTGGTATTTCTTGCCTTATAAATGGGGTTGGGACCATCAGTTGCGTTGTGGAGAAGTCAGGTGGATACACAGCTGATAGTCCTACTGAATAGACTGTTAGAATTTGTATTATGGCAAGAAAAAAGCAGCTAAGTAAAGAAAAACGAGTGGCCATCGTTACTTTAAGAAATGAGGGTCAGTCAGTCCGAAAAATTGGGAAAACTTTGAAAGTGTCCCCAAGTGCAGTCACAAAAACCATCAAGCGCTACAAAGAAACTGGCTCACATGCGGACCACCCCAGGAAAGGAAGACCAAGAGTCACCTCTGCTGCGGAGGATAAGTTCATCCGAGTCACCAGCCTCAGAAATCGCAGGTTAACAGCAGCTCAGATTAGAGACCAGGTCAATGCCACACAGAGTTCTAGCAGCAGACACATCTCTAGAACAACTGTTAAGAGGAGACTGTGTGAATCAGGCCTTCATGGTAGAATATCTTCTAGGAAACCACTGCTAAGGACAGACAACAAGCAGAAAAGACTTGTTTGGGCTAAAGAACACAAGGAATGGACATTAGACCAGTGGAAATCTGTGCTTTGGTCTGATGAGTCCAAATTTGAGATCTTTGGTTCCAACCACCGTGTCTTTGTGCGACGCAGAAAAGGTGAACGGATGGACTCTACATGCCTGGCTCCCACCGTGAAGCATGGAGCAGGAGGTGTGATGGTGTAGGGGGTGCTTTGCTGGTGACACTGTTGGGGATTTATTAAAAATTGAAGGCATACTGAACCAGCATGGCTACCACAGCATCTTGCAGCGGCATACTATTCCATCCGGTTTGCGTTTAGTTGAACCATCATTTATTTTTCAACAGAGCAATGACCCCAAACACACCTCCAGGCTGTGTAAGGGCTATTTGACCATGAAGGAGAGTGATGGGGTGCTGCGCCAGATGACCTGGCCTCCACAGTCACCGGACCTGAACCCAATCGAGATGGTTTGGGGTGAGCTGGACCGCAGAGTGAAGGCAAAAAGGCCAACAAGTGCTAAGCATCTCTGGGAACTCCTTCAAGACTGTTGTAAGACCATTTCAGGTGACTACCTCTTGAAGCTCATCAAGAGAATGCCAAGAGTGTGCAAAGCAGTAATCAAAGCAAAAGGTGGCTACTTTGAAGAACCTAGAATATGACATATTTTCTGTTGTTTCACACTTTTTTGTTATGTATATAATTCCACATGTGTTAATTCATAGTTTTGATGCCTTCAGTGTGAATGTACAATTTTCATAGTCATGAAAATAAAGAAAACTCTTTGAATGAGAAGGTGTGTCCAAACTTTTGGTCTGTACTGTATATATATATATAGTGTGGTTTCGCTCTGGTAGATAGGGTAAGCGGGCGCAGTACAGAGGCAAAATACAAGTTCTTAACTCAAAACGTCAGTGTTTATTCACACTTGAGGCAATTGCACAAAACAGCACGTAACTTTGCAGTCTTGGTGTTAATTCACACATAATGGAAAGTTCATATAACACAAGTCACCTTGCTGGCAGTTCTGCCTCCAGTAGTCCACAGCAGGCTTTAGGGGGCCTGTTTCCCCAGCATGTGTCTCTCAGCCCTCCAGCATGGCACAAAGCCAAACTCAGAACCCAAAACATCTCTGCTGAGCCCAGCTGCCTATTGAAGGACAGCCAGGTGCTGCCAAAACCCGGACCGGCACTTAAACACTGGTCGAGTATTTGACCTCACCTGGCTGGAAACCAGCCCAGCCGCACATGCTGGGAGCAAAATGCCTGCCTTGCCAGACACTTGCCTCACTGTGTCACATACTCCCCCCCCCCCCCTTTGTTCAACCCAGAGAGGGTGGACACATGCCAGACAATACACCCAGGACAGGGCATCTGTGTTTCCCTTCAACCGGCCTGCTCTGTGTTCTACCGAGAACTTAAAGTTCTGCAGAGACAAAAAACATCTGGTGACCCGGGCATTCCTGTCTTTGGCCTCATCCACTTGAGAGGGGAGTGGTTGGTCACCAGGTGGAACTTTCTCCCCAACAAATAGTAGCGGAGAGACTCAAGTGCCCACTTGATAGCCAGGCACTCTCTTTCCACTATACTGTATCTGGTTTCGGCTGGGGTGAGATTGCAGCTTAGGAAGACAACGGGATGCTCCTCCCCGTTGACTCCCTGAGACAGTACAGCACCGAGGCCTACTTGTACCACGAACTCCCTCTTGAAATCAGGCGTCACCAAAAACAGGGCCGACTTCAAAGCGGCAAAAGCCTCTTCCGCCCGATCATCCCAGTGAGCCATAACTGATTTTTGTCCCTTCAATAGCCCTGTCAAGGGCACGGCTAGAGTAGCAAAGTGGGGAACAAACCTCATGTTATAGCCCACCATTCCCAGGAATTACTTTATTTATCTAGTGGTGACCGGTCGGGGACAATTCCATATTGCCTCCATTTTGTTCACTTGGGGTTTGATGACTCTGTGCCCAATGACATACCCCAGGTACTTAGTCTCTTCTAACCCTATCGCACATTTTTTGGGGTTAGCGGTTAGGCCAGCTTTCTGAAGGGAGTCCACTACGGGCTGCACTTTGGGTAGGTGACTTTCCCAGTCTGTACTGCATATGACAATATCATCCAGGTACGCCAAAGTGTACTGACAATGTGGACGAAGCACAATGTCCATTAGTCACTGAAAAGTGGCAGGGGCACCATGCAGAACAAAGGGTAAGACCTTATATTGATACAGCCCCTCAGACGTGATGAAGGCAGCTTTCTCTTTGGCAGCCTCCGTTAAGGGCACCTGCCAGTACCCTTTTGTGAGGTCCAAAATATAAAAATACCGGGCTTGTCCTAACCTCTCGATGAGCTCATCCACCCGGGGCAGAGGGATACGCATCGAATTTGGAGACCTCGTTAAGTTTTCGAAAGTCGTTACAAAACCGCAACATCCCGTCCGGCTTGGGTATCAATACTATAGGACTGGCCCACTCACTTTTTGACTCCTCAATGTCTAGCTGCAACATTAGCTGCACCTCCTCAGATATGGTTTGTCGTCGAGCCTCTGGTACCCAGTATGGTTTTAATCGGACTTTTGCCTGAGGCTCAGCGACAATGTTGTGCTGGATTATGGAAGTGTGTCCAGAGAGGTCCGAGAACACATCCGTGTTCCGACTAATGAACTGCCTGGCCTCCTGAGTCTGTTTAGAGGAGAGGCTGTCAGCATTTTTTACTCTGGCAGCTGCCTCTCTTGCATCAGACAGAGGGGCCGGTACCTCTTCTCCTAGAAAACCCAGCCACAGGCTGTCTTCTGTACAGGTTTCCCTATCTTTCCACGGTTTGAGTAAATTCACATGGTAAACCTACTCTGGCTTTCGCCGCCCTGGCTGGTGTACCTTGTAGTTTACATCTCCAATTTTCTCGAGTACCTCGTAGGGCCCCTGCCACCTAGCCAGGAACGTATTGTCCACGGTTGGCACCAGAACCAAAACCCGATCAACCGGGTTAAAGATCCGGACCCGAGCCTGTCGATTATAGATCTAACACAAGCTTGCGATAAGGCTTGGGGACCACCAACTGTTCAGTAGCCCCCAGTAGTTGGTTTACCCGATACAACATATCCTGATGAACCACAAAACGACGAAACACTGACTCTGCCCCAGGTTGTTGTGGTTCACCAACTACTATTAACACATTTTCCAAGGCGCGGGATAGGGTTGGGTCCTGACGTTGGGCTGTACCAAAACTATCCCCGGAGACATTGAGGTCTGCCAAGTCAGGACCCGGCGGCAAGTCATCCACGTCTCCCACCATCACACTTAGCGGGGTTGTCTCCCCCCTTCCACCGAAGTGGCGGTCACCCCTACCACTGGCCCCTCGGTCTCAGGTTCCCAAGGTTCTGGTTTCCCCCCTGAGCCAGGCCACTCTGCTAGGGTTATCCCTGTCTCATGGGTATCAGTCACTCTCGTAACCGGCCACAGTGCCGGGAAGCCCGGGAATTTTCTCCCTATTATAAGTTCATAGTGTAGGTTGGGTGCAACAGCCACCTCATGGGTCCACCTGCCAGAAACCGTGGACAGAGGGACACCGTAGCAGTAGGGTAGTCTTTTAAGTCCCCATGTATACACATGACTCCGAACTTACAGCCGGTGTACTTAGCTGAGCGTACCAGGGAAGGCCTTACCAGGGTCAACAGACTCCCTGAGTCCAACAGAGCCTCCGCTGGAGTATCTCCCACCTCCACCTGGCACAGATGGTTCAGAGACTCCAGAGCACCCACTGCACACAGTTTCCTGGCATACAATGATTGACGGAAGCCAAAGTTCGTGTCCATGGGTTCCCCCTGATGTGGACAGTCAGCTCGAACATGGCCAGGCTCCCGACACCGCCAGCAGATTTTTGGAGCGGGGTCCACAGGGGTTACATCCCAGGCGGGTTTGGTGGGCACCATTTGCCAGGTGGAGAGTTACGGGATTTGACTGCCCCACAACCAAAAGAACCCCCCTGCAAGTTCTGGACAGCCTCCTAGCGCTCCACCAGGTCGACCATCTCCAGCGCATTACCTGGAGAGACCTGGCCAATCCATTGCTGGAGAGGGGGTGGCAGAGCGCTCCAGAACCTGTCTGCTAACAACTGGTCCAGCATAGCAGTGGGGCTCAGCACGTCAGGTTGTAGCCACTTTTGCAACAGGTTGAGCAGGTTATAATACTGGGGTCTCACTGGCTCAGCCGGGTTGAACCCCCCACTGATGCACCCGCTGGGCCGGGACCAGCACATTCATCCCCAGTCTTGCCAAAATCTCACCCTTTACCTTTGGGTAGTCGGTCGCTTGATCGTCCAGCAAGTCAAAATACACCCGCTGTGACTATGATGTCAAAAAAGTAGCGATGACCTCAGCCCACTAGTCTTGGGGCAGCTTTTACCTGATGGCCACTTTCTCATACATCGGCAGGTAGGTCTCGACGTCATCTGCGGGGATCATTGTAGGGATCGCTGCACGGACTGCTTTCCGGGCATCGTGGACGCTTGGGGTTGCTCCTGCTGTCATCACGTGTTGTAGCAGCAACTGGTTGGTGTCTTGCTGCTGCTTATTAGCCTCAAATTGCTGCAGGTTGGTCTCTCGCTGCTGCAGATTAGCCTCCATGAAGGCGTTCACAACAGCCTCCATTTTGTCACGTGACACAGGTTTGAATCTAGCCGATTTGATAAATGACATACAACCGTGTGCAAAACAAAAAATATTTTGGCGTTCACGCCAGACTCCCTGCGATTGCCCGCTCCAAGCCACCAATTGTAGGGATTTGCAGTACAGAGGCAAGAACACTGTACTGTAGTAAACCAAAAAGTTCAGTGTTTATTCACACCAAAAAAAGTAACACAGAACAAAGAGGTCACCTGGCAGGCTGATTTGTCCACGGCAGTCCACAGCCGTCCACAGCAGGCTTTAGCCACCAACCCTGCTCTTTGGCTGCTCCCAATAAGAACCGGCCTAGCTGCCGCTGACACACGAAATTACCGGTTCTTATCTCACGAGGCCAGGAACCTCGGTGACACGTACCTTCCGTCAATGACGGACCCTTGCACCTTCCTACAATATATATATATATATAAATAAAAACACACCGCAGCACTTCCAGTAGGCAATACAAATCATTCCAAAGTGCATATTTATAAGGGTGCAAAATATTTGCATACATAAGTATCAATTAAGTGTACATAGTCAAAACATCTTAAAAAAAAAGTAAATATGTACAAAATATATCATACTGTGTAATTCATAACATTGTGCGCATAGACATATACAGTATATAAAAAGTTGTCAGTGTACTTCAGCATTGAAAAAATCAGCATAATTCATAATTAGTAATTAAAAGTAATTAATCTACACGTGTGTTCTCAGTGACGGGCCATGGATGGGGTCGGAAACACTCGCCTGCTGATAAATTAAGCATGATGAACTTGGAGTTAGAGAATACGGCGTACCGGATATCGAACGTCATTCATAGTACTCAGGTGACTGATCACATGATCAGTCACATGAGCGGAGAGTCGTTCAAAAAGTAAATATAGCAACAACAGTGAAATAACCACCATCTATAGGGATCATCCTGTTCTAAGGTGATATAACAGAAGATGTGCTATCTTCCGACGCACCGTCCTCCGGTAAGTGTAGGAGGGGGACTTGTGGAGCGCAGCGTCAGCTGCTCTCAACACAGATCATCCAGACTTTCACTGACCTATAACAGGCAGTGATGTCCCTGGTGGCCATAGTTTACATCATAAGAGAAAAAACATCCGTAAAGCGCAGTATATGAATAAGGCCTAACTGGAATTTTTTTTATTTACATTATGGAGCCATCTCTATGTCAATCTTCACCCGCTGTTTTTTCATATACTGAAGCTGACAAAGACAGGATTATTGAGACCTGCAAAGGCGATGTGGATTTTCTCTCTGTCCCCTTACTTTTGGACATAAAAAAGAGGTACGAACGTGATGCAAAGAAATGTATGACTTTAGAACTACATTCTACGACTCTGGTGGAATATGTAAAAACTAATCGCATACCTAGGGGAATGCGTACTCAACCAAAATCGTCTATGTACTCACATGATCCAGGGTTCCATATATATAAATATTCACGTGATTTGATGCTTTTAAACATTGAATTTATGCGTAAGGACTTACTTTCTACTATGTCGAATAAATTGGAAGCTAAAGAATCACTTAAAGCACCATTATCCACCCATGACTATGAGGGCTATAATAAAAAGCTTCAACCTTATTTGGACAAATAAAAAAATTATATTTAAGAAACTAAAAGAGGAAAGTGGCAACGTGATGCAATGGATTATACCACGGGACATGTCTACAATTGGACTGATGTTAACCGGGTTAACCAGATTCAAGGCCAAAGAAAAACTAAAAAGATAGAGGAAACAACCTCGAGTGAATCTACAGTATTTTTAGTAACTTCAACCAGTGCAAGAAAAAAGCAAGAAGCAGATTGTTAAAATTGAAAATGTATTTTCAGGGTACTCATAATATTGCTATTACGTCTGAACAGGAATTGTGTTTGTCAGATTGGGGGTTACAATTGAAAAGTGATTTTACTCCACAAATACCCTCCAATGCTATTGATTTATTTTCTGAAGCTGTATTGAGGTACATACAGGAATTGAAACAGTTGGGTCAATGTGACCGTATTTGACATCCAAAAAAGACGATTCAAGAATTACATGCTTTAAATGAGTTAGTCCATGACCATTCCCTCACCTACTGGAAGTGGTTAATTGATTGAACACTTTGGTTAAGTGTAATTCCGCTGGCACTCCTTTTGTCTATATGCTTGCTAGGTGAGCTGGTGCATGAAACACCTGGATACGATGCCGCACTCCTATGGTCGAGGTATATAGACGATGTATTCTTTCTGTGGCATGACACTATTCCTGCTTTGGAAGACTTCCTGGCCCGTCTTAATATAAATACTCGCAATATTAAACTTACCTGGAAATATAGCCTCACAAACGTCGAATTTTTAGACATTATGATCATCAAAGGCCCTGATGGATATTTGTCTACCGATCTATTCAGGAAATCCACAGCTGTCAATGCCCTTCTCCACGCCTCCTCTGCTCACCATCCAAACACGATACAGGCAATCCCTACAGGGCAATTCCTGAGAACTCGCAGGATTTGCTCCAGCGAAGAGTACTTCGACCAACAGGCCTCAGCCCTGACTCAACACTACCAGTTCAACACTATCCAGCGGGGTTATGAGAGAGCCAAAAAAAAAAAAAAAAACATCTAGAGACTCTCTGCTGGTGAGTAGGTCGAAGCCAAAAATCAAAAAAGATACTAGTGTGAGATTCATCACCCCCTTTAATAGCAAGTGGAAGTTTATACAATATATCCTTTGCAAGCATTGGCCAGTCCTGCAAACCGATGGTGATCTGGCTGTAAGCCTTCCGGCGTACCCCCAGATCACTTGGAGAAGGTCGCGCAATTTGCGCGACATTCTCACCAAGAGTCACTATGTGCCCAAATCCACCGGCGGAATTTTTGGGAGTAGGGGCCCGAATTGGGGCTCTTTCTCCTGCGGATCCTGTACTGCTTGTCAGTACATGATCCGGTCTACTGGCTTTTGTGACTCTTCTGGTCTGAAGAACTACACCATCGTACACCATATAAATTGCAATACTGAGGCAGTGATATATCAGATCACCTGCCCTTGTAATTTATTTTATATTGGTATGACCAAAAGAGCACTTAAGGTTCGTGTCTTGGAACACATTCGCAGTATTCGGGCAGCGGCAGGCACACTTGAAAAGGACTGGGACTCGCTACAAGCAGTCCCAAGACATTTTCACAAATTCCACAGATCCGATCCAGGGGGACTAACAGTTAGGGGTATTGACAGAATCCACTTGGGATCCAGAGGCGGCAATATTAAGGTGGCATTGCTGCGTAGGGAAACCAAGTGGATTGTCACCCTAGATACCGTCACACCCCATGGCCTCAATGAGTTTAGCAGCTTTTCTTCTTTTCTATGAATAGCGCGCGAATTTTAATCACAGGGTATATATATTTGGATGTTAATATATGTCTTCATGACTATAACATTATATGTCTCTTTCCTTCTTTTTGAGATTCCATATACCCAGTTCTTTGTGGGTTCTGGTGGTAAGGGAGGTCGTCATCAACCATGGGAGAATACGATCGTCATGCGGGATAATGCCAGATATTGTATCATTGGACACATGCAGGACATTTGGATATCTCCGAGTCCCAGCTTGGCCTGGATCGTCTCTTTTTCTCACAGCTGGGTCGATTCTGACTCCCTTTCACTGCAGAGGTCTGGGCTCCTGTTGGATGGGTGACTGTTTCGGTCGACCCCGCCGGCGGCCTTTTTGCCGCCCGCGGTGCCGACCTTTCTGTCCCCCACCCAAACCTCGACTCTCACTAACCGCAGGGGCGGGCGATTTGATATATCACTGCCTCAGCATCTGTAATTTATTTATTCACCAGATAATCACATTCATTTTTTCACTGGTGTTCACTGTTTGTTGTCTATGAAATATTATATTCAAGTTGTATATATATTTTTTTAATTCTTTTAAATTTCATTATATGCATCATGATTATCCAATTACAATTATGATTTTTTGAATCATGTTTTTCGAATCATGCTGCTTGGATTATAGATGTTGTCTGTGTGTTCGATATTGAATCAGGTAATATATATAGATTTTCTATTTATTAAGGCATGGACCTATTTATGCTCCGGTGACTTTTTAATTCTAGATATAATTATCATGAGTATTCATTTACGGGTAGGCGTATTCAATTACGTCGTCCGGACCATTGATTCCGAACACATAGTCGACACTTGATTACAATCATAGGAAATATATATGAAATTTTATGGTTAAATCATTGTCTATATTGTTCATATTCTTTACACTTTTTACATATATATGTGTGTGTTTTTTGTATAACATATCATGTTATTTATTTCTTTTTCTCTTTCTTTTTGTTTTACAGTCACTTGAAGGTAGATATTTGGTCCATAATCATATGGCCCGTTGTGCACCCTTTTCGTTTCGGCTGTGGTCAGTGGGGACGGGCTAGAGCAACCATCTGTTTATGGATGTGCTCTGCCCCGCCCCCACTCACACACAGCTGACTCTATGCACTATATTGTTTGATTATTTAGCACGTGCATATGATGCGTATTGTCGTTTTCAGGCTTGGTTGTAATTGTGCGGGACTCAGTATGGATACGTCCGGTTTCCTTTTTTGGCATTCTGTTACAGTCAGTGACATGATTGTGACATTTCCTGTCTCCTTGCCTGTGTACTGCCGGTTGCGGGTCACCTGCGTTCCACAGGGCCGCGGACTGCGCATGCGCTGCTCGGCGCCATCTGGACGCGCTCCATTACGTCACACTTTCGCGCTTGCGCGATGACGTGGAGGCGCCGAGAGATGGCGTCGAGCATCATGGAGCATCCCGCGCCCAGATATGTGGACCACAGGTGGACCATATGGAGGTAATTTCTCCCTACCCACCCACTTCTCCCTATATATATCCTGTCTACACATCATTCCATACCTCCTGACGAAGCCGTAGGGCGAAACGCGCGTCGAGGTTGTGCGCTCAGGGCCCTCACGCTCATTCACCACTATGTCTTCAGGTACGTTCTAAACTGGTATCTCCCCGTTTAAACTTCTGCTAAGGACCTCTGCACGTATCCATAGTGAGTCTCCCCATGCATCCATGGTAATTACTGTTCACATTGTGATCTCCATCAGAGAATTCCACTCCCATGGTCTGCTGTTCCATGGTTTCAATACCATGTGCAGATTCACTGTGTCTTTCCCCTGCCATCAACAGGGTTAATTGTATTACTTGTTTACAGGTATTGTGTAGAGCTTCCATATTGGGCCATTTTGGTCATCTTTGAACGTATATTGTACTTGATTTTGGTACCTGTTAACGTGTCATCATTCATAGACACCTAGGTGAACTGCGGCGTTTGTGACCCTGTGCTTCTCCGTATTCTTGTAACTCTGTAGTAGCTCCATTAGACTTTCATATATTTTAGATTCATTACACACAACTGAAGTAGTTCAAGCCTTTTATTGTTTTAATATTGATGATTTTGGCATACAGCTCATGAAAACCCAAAATACCTATCTAAAAAATTTGCATATTTCATCCGACCAATAAAAGAAAAGTGTTTTTAATACAAAAAAAGTCAACCTTCAAATAATTATGTTCAGTTATGCACTCAATACTTGGTCGGGAATCCTTTTGCAGAAATGACTGCTTCAATGCGGCGTGGCAATCAGCCTGTGGCACTGCTGAGGTGTTATGGAGGCCCAGGATGCTTCGATAGCGGCCTTAAGCTCATCCAGAGTGTTGGGTCTTGCGTCTCTCAACTTTCTCTTCCCAATATCCCACAGATTCTCTATGGGGTTCAGGTCAGGAGAGTTGGCAGGCCAATTGAGCACAGTAATACCATGGTCAGTAAACCATTTACCAGTGGTTTTGGCACTGTGAGCAGGTGCCAGGTTGTGCTGAAAAATGAAATCTTCATCTCCATAAAGCTTTTCAGCAGATGGAAGCATGAAGTGCTCCAAAATCTCCTGATAGCTAGCTGCATTGACCGTGCCCTTGATAAAACACAGTGGACCAACACCAGCAGCTGACATGGCACCCCAGACCATCACTGACTGTGGGTACTTGACACTGGACTTCAGGCATTTTGGCATTTCCCTCTCCCCAGTCTTCTTCCAGACTCTGTCACCTTGATTTCCGAATGACATGCAAAATTTGCTTTCATCCGAAAAAAGTACTTTGGACCACTGAGCAACAGTCCAGTGCTGCTTCTCTGTAGCCCAGGTCAGGCGCTTCTGCCGCTGTTTCTGGTTCAAAAGTGGCTTGACCTGGGGAATGCGGCACCTGTAGCCCATTTCCTGCACACGCCTCTACACGGTGGCTCTGGATGTTTCTACTCCAGACTCAGTCCACTGCTTCCGCAGGTCCCCCAAGGTCTGGAATCGGTCCTTCTCCACAATCTTCCTCAGGGTCCGGTCACCTCTTCTCGTTGTGCAGCGTTTTCTGCCACACTTTTTCCTTCCCACAGACCTCCCACTGAGGTGCCTTGATACAGCACTCTGGGAAGAGCCTATTCGTTCAGAAATTTATTTCTGTGTCTTACCCTCTTGCTTGAGGGTGTCAATGATGGCCTTCTGGACAGCAGTCAGGTCGGCAGTCTTACCCATGATTGCGGTTTTGAGTAATGAACCAGGCTGGGAGTTTTTAAAAGCCTCAGGAATCTTTTACAGGTGTTTAGAGTTAATTAGTTGATTCAGATGATTAGGTTAATAGCTCGTTTAGAGAACCTTTTCATGATATGCTAATTTTTTTAGATAGGAATTTTGGGTTTTCATGAGCTGTATGCCAAAATCATCAATATTAAAACAATAAAAGGCTTGAACTACTTCAGTTGGTGTGTAATGAATCTAAAATATATGAAAGTCTAATGTTTATCAGTACATTACAGAAAATAATGAACTTTATCACAATATGCTAATTTTTTTTAGAAGGACCTGTATACCAGCTTATCAAAGGCCAAAGGACACTCTTTTGGCATCTGTTGGGTGAATGGAGCTCTATAGATACGCTTGGCATATACGCCTGGAGCTTTTACTTGTGTATATACTAAGCATGGGGTTATAATGTGATTTGAACAGACTCTAGGATTATTTGATTCTCAAGGTGGATTTACATGGTGCAATTATCAGGAACGCTCGTTCCTGCGAACGCTCGTTCCTGACAATCTGCCAGTCTAAAGGTGCAGCAGATCACCCGATGAATGAGCGAAACGCTCGTTCGTGCCTACACCTAAATGATGGTTTTTGGGCAGCAGATTGTGCAGTCTAAACAGTAGTCTACTGCCCAGAAACAATGCAGCTGTATGAGGAAGAGCAATCGCATTAGTCATCCCTCGTGCTCATACTGTAGCGCTTCACCTCCACTGAGTGAGGAGCCGACTGGCGGGAAGGAGTACTTCCTTCCCGGCAATCTGCTGCTCCTTGGCAGGTGTAAATGCACCTCTAAATGGGTTTATGTGATTGAGATGAGGAGATAAGATTTTGAACCCTACTGTGAACTGGGACTGATATAAATGATGGTATTCCTTGTACAGTGCTGTGGAAAATGTTGGCATCATATAAGCAACAGGAAATAAAAAATATTAAGAGCAAAATGTATTTGTAATGTATTCGTAGACATGTAGAAAACACCTCTTACCACACTGATGAGTTGAGCCAAAGACAACTGGAGTTGAATGGAGACCCGCTGTGTATTATTATAAGCTGGACGGATGAGTTTATTATATCTATCTTTCCTTAAAAGAGTGTTCATTAATCTCTCTTCTGAATCCGCTGCTTTGCTATCTAGAAAATGGAACAACATAACACAGATATAGTATCAGTAAATAATTTTTATAATGCATGCAATATACTGGTGTGAGATAAGCATATACAAGACCTATTGGGTATATTTGTTCATTTTAACATTGACAGGAAGAAGAATTAGGGCTTAGTATAAAATTAGACACCCTTACACGTTTTAGATACTTTCGGTTAAAACACGCATTTGACACCACTGAGAATAAACAGTATTTAATCACCAAACAATCAGAATTTGTAGAATTTTGTTGCCTCAATAAGGGGACCAAAGTATCAATATCACAGATATACAAAAAAATTAAAAGGGGATTAGGGGGAGTGATAAAGTTTAATAGTGAACAAAAATGGGCACTAGAAGTTGAACCTAATGCATTAGATTGGAGATATATCTATAAAAGTATAAAAAGAAGTACAGTATTGAGTAATTTTCGATTGATACAGTTCTTTATTGTCCATCGTACCTACATCACCCCATGGGTGTTGAGTAGGATGTATAAAACAAGGGACGCCAGATGCTGGAAGTGCAGGATGGACAACGCGGATTTCACCCACTTGATCTGGCACTGCCCTCTAATGCAGGACTATTGGACTCAGGTTTTTCGGGAGCTGACCAGATCGACTGGATGTCCAGCCCCAATGGAGATTGCTATTGCGGTGCTTGGATATGTCAGGAAGTTAGGTCTTGACAGAGAAATAGAAATGAATTGGGCCAAAGGATTAATGCTGGCGCGGGTTGTAGTGGCTAGAGAGTGGGGGGCGGACACACCACCAAACATCGAAGCATGGAAGAACTTATGTGGGAAGGTTCGTAGATACGAATATGCCGGAACCCATAAATAAATCTGCAGTAACCATCAAGACAACCATGGGGGGGGGGGGGGGGCAGGGGAGGGGTTATATTGGTTCTTTTTTTGTATATGACACGAGAAAAGAAACAGGACAGGGATATATTCCTGATGTCTAAGGATAAGCGAGTAACAAATGTATGTGTATATACAGGAATTATCTTTGTTTATGTTCGGTTGTATTATTGATTACTGTCATGTTTTGTTTCTGAAAGAAAAAAATAAATTAATATAAAAAAAAAAAAAAAAAACATTGACAGGATACATAATTAATTTTTATACACCAGCGAAGTTGCAAGAAAAAGTAGGAATTACCTGTCACGGACGTTCCTGCGACAGGTGGCAGAAGATCGGTGAGACTGACAACATGTGGTTTGATCTGACATGTTTTCTTTTTGGATCAATTGATGTCCGCGTTGTTTCTGGTGCTTGCCACACCTTCTTTCCCCAGGTGTGGCTATTAGGGTCATTTAACCTTCTCTATTTATAGTTGCTTCTCCCACAATGCTGTGCGGTTTATAGCTACTGTTTAGACCTTTGGATAGATTGTGGTTAGATCTTGGCTGAGTTCCTAGTGCTTCCATTGCTCCTTTGAAGTTAAGTCTTTCCTTTGCCTTTTGTATTTTGTTTGGGTTCTGTGTGTTGCATTCCCCTATTGTTTGTATTAGGCCTGAAGGAGACCCCAGTTCGTCCTTCCTTTTGGAGGAACAGGTAGTCTCATCCCTGCCATTAGTACCAGGGTCCTATGGGGCTTGATACGACTCTAGGTATTCCTGCGTATGAACTCACCTACCTTTGGGGTCTGTTCATACTGGTAGTCAGTCAGGATTTTGGTTAGGGTTTTCACTAGGAGGTGTCCATTTTCCTTCCCTAGTTCTCAGGCCTGATTCCCTGTTCCCCCCTTTCCTCCTATGCTCTGTGTGGTGTTTCCCTCCCACACCGAAGCGTGACATTACCTGAATTTCTGCATGTTACTAATAATGTGCTCTCTATAATTATGACTATGGTGTAATCGGCTCACATTTTCTCAGAGTAATCAATGTAAAAATGTTGGCAATTCCAATGGGCTGACCTGTTTTTTCTTGCTTCTGTTAGTGTAGCAATATTTTCAATAGAATACAAAAATTTAAGGTAAGATTTTATAAGTGAAGTCACTATACTGTTCTACTATATTTTATAAAAAATCCCGTGCCTGAGTGCTGGACGCTCTTTCTTTACATTTCATTGCATGCTTTAGGAACATGATACCTTTATTTATCTCTATGAATTCATCATAAAGCAATTCGTACAGGCACTCACATGTAAACACAAAGGGGTTAATTTATTAAGACCAGCGTTTTAGACATCATTCTTAACAATCCCGTGCACTGGTGGTCGATCCGCCAAAGTTATGAAGATGCACGGGTCTGTACATAACTTCGCCAATCAAAATCTACGCCAGCTTCCTTACTGGCTTAAAATGAGACTGTTTTCTATATAGGATGTAAATCTGTGGGGCAGGGCCAGAATCTGAGGAATGTGACCGTATTGTTGGTAGATTATTACAAGATGTGGGGCCCCACTTTTGATTTTGCACAGGGCCACATTTTGTCTAAAACACAGGGTGTAACTACCAGGATAGCAGGCACAGCAGCTGTTCTGGGTTCAGCAACTAATGGGACCCATCTCTACCGAAGTAAGGGGCATTTAGGCTATGTTCACATCTGCGTCCAAGGCTCCATTCAGGGTCTCTGTCACAGAGGTCATTAAAAATAGTGAAGAGAAAAGTCCTGTACATTATCCCTATACTGTGACATCACCATGTTAAAGCGGTTGTCTCACTTCAGCAAGTGGAATTTATCATGTAGAGAAAGTTAATACAAGGCACTTATGAATGTATTTTTATTATCGATATTGCTTCTTTTGCTGGCTTGATTCATCACATCACATTACACACTTCTCATTTCCATGGTTACAGACCACCCCGCATTCCAGCAGCGGTGGTCGTGCTTGCACACTATAGGAAAACGCACTAGCCTATGTGCGCTACCACGGTCCCGGCCATCAGAGAGGCTGGAGCTTTTTCCTATAGTGTAACACGGCCACCGCTGCTGGAATGCAGGGTGGTCGTAACCATGGAAATGAGAAGTGCATAATGGGGTGGAAAATTTTATCCGGCCAGCCAAATGAAGCAATATGGATAACAACAATACATTAGTAAGTGGCTTATATTAACTTTCTCTACATGATAAATGCCACTTGCTGAAGTAAGTCAACCTCTTTAATTATCCCTGTGCTATGACATCTCTGTATTTTTCTTTGTACTGTGAAGTCACTGTGTTTATTAGACCTGTACTGTGACATCACTTTGTGCATTATTCATGTGCTCTGAAATCACTGTCCCTGTACTGTGACACCACCGTGTTTATTATCCCTGTACTGTGACAACACTGTGCACATTATCCCTGTGCTATGACATCACTGTGTTTTATATCTTTGCACTGTGAAGTCACTGTGTTTATTATTCCTGTACTGTGACATCACTGTGTACATTATCCCTGTACTGTGATATCACTGTGTACATTATCCCTGTACTGTGACATCACTGTGTACATTATCCCTGTACTGTGACATCACTGTGTACATTATCCCTGTACTGTGATATCACTGTGTACATTATCCCTGTACTGTGACATCACTGTGTACATTATCCCTGTACTGACATCACTGTGCACATTTTATCCCTGTACTGTGACATCACTGTGTACATTATCCCTGTACTGTGACATCACTGTGTACATTATCCCTGTACTGACATCACTGTGTACATTATTCCTGTACTGTGACATCACTGTGCATATTATCCCTGTACTGTGACATCACTCTGTTTATTATTCCTGTACTGTGTAATCACTGTGTACATTATCCCTGTACTGTGAAGTCACTCTGTTTATTATTCCTGTACTGTGTAATCACTGTGTACATTATCCATGTACTGTGACATCACTGTGTACATTATACCTGCACTGTGACACCACTGTGTACATTATTCCTGTACTGTGATATCACTGTGTACATTATCCCTGTACTGTGACATCACTGTGTACATTATTCCTGTACTGTGATATCACTGTGTACATTATCCCTGTACTGTGACATCACTGTGTACATTATTCCTGTACTGTGATATCACTGTGTACATTATCCCTGTACTGTGACATCACTGTGTACATTATCCCTGTACTGACATCACTGTGTACATTATCCCTGTACTGTGACATCACTGTGTACATTATTCCAGTACTGTGATATCACTGTGTACATTATCCCTGTACTGTGACATCACTGTGTACATTATCCCTGTACTGACATCACTGTGTACATTATCCCTGTACTGTGACATCACTGTGTACATTATCCATGTACTGTGACATCACTGTGTACATTATCCCTGTACTGTGACATCACTGTGTACATTATCCCTGTACTGTGACATCACTGTGTACATTATCCATGTACTGTGATATCACTGTGTACATTATCCCTGTACTGTGACATCACTGTGTACATTATCCCTGTACTGTGATATCATTGTGTACATTATCCCTGTACTGTGACATCACTGTGTACATTATCTCTGTACTGTGACATCACTGTGTACATTATCACTGTACTGTGATATCATTGTGTACATTATCCCTGTACTGTGATATCATTGTGTACATTATCCATGTACTGTGTAATCACTGTGTACATTATCCCTGTACTGTGATATCACTGTGTACATTATCCATGTACTGTGACATCACTGTGTACATTATCTCTGTACTGTGACATCACTGTGTACATTATCCCTGTACTGTGACATCACTGTGTACATTATCCCTGTACTGTGACATCACTGTGTACATTATCCCTGTACTGTGACATCACTGTGTACATTATCCCTGTACTGACATCACTGTGTACATTATCCCTGTACTGTGACATCACTGTGTACATTATCCATGTACTGTGACATCACTGTGTACATTATCCCTGTACTGTGACATCACTGTGTACATTATCCCTGTACTGTGACATCACTGTGTACATTATCCATGTACTGTGATATCACTGTGTACATTATCCCTGTACTGTGACATCACTGTGTACATTATCCCTGTACTGTGATATCATTGTGTACATTATCCCTGTACTGTGACATCACTGTGTACATTATCTCTGTACTGTGACATCACTGTGTACATTATCACTGTACTGTGATATCATTGTGTACATTATCCCTGTACTGACATCACTGTGTACATTATCTCTGTACTGTGACATCACTGTGTACATTATCCCTGTACTGTGATATCATTGTGTACATTATCCCTGTACTGTGATATCATTGTGTACATTATCCCTATACTGTGACATCACTGTGTACATTATCCATGTACTGTGACATCACTGTGTACATTATCCCTGTACTGTGACATCACTGTGTACATTATCCATGTACTGTAACATCACTGTGTACATTATCCCTGTACTGTGACATCACTGTGTACATTATCCATGTACTGTGACATCACTGTGTACATTATTCCAGTACTGTGATATCACTGTGTACATTATCCCTGTACTGTGACATCACTGTGTACATTATCCCTGTACTGTGATATCATTGTGTACATTATCCCTGTACTGTGACATCACTGTGTACATTATCCCTGTACTGTGATATCATTGTGTACATTATCCCTGTACTGTGACATCACTGTGTACATTATCCATGTACTGTGACATCACTGTGTACATTATCCATGTACTGTGACATCACTGTGTACATTATCCATGTACTGTGACATCACTGTGTACATTATCCCTGTACTGTGACATCACTGTGTACATTATCCATGTACTGTGACATCACTGTGTACATTATCCATGTACTGTGACATCACTGTGTACATTATCCATGTACTGTGACATCACTGTGTACATTATCCCTGTACTGTGACATCACTGTGTACATTATTCCAGTACTGTGATATCACTGTGTACATTATCCCTGTACTGTGACATCACTGTGTTTATTATCCCTTTACTGTGACACAGTGGTGTCTATCTGTGACTATCTTTGTACTTGTCATATCATAGCTACCTATGTATGTACAAGGGCTGTTTTACCTTCAAACTGCTGATTGACAGGGGTTCGGGGGTTCCAAAAACTGGACCACCACTGACCTGATATTGATAGCCAATCTTAGGGATACAGCACCACACATCCGCCATATGTTGTAGATGAATCACTTTATTCATTTTGATGGAGCGGAGTTGCAATTCGCGACTCAGCATCTTCTCTAATCAATATGCTGTGTTATTGGTATGGAAATCTCATTTAGATGCTACAACTAGGATAGTAAAGTATGTGTGCCCAGTTACAGGAAGTAACCGAATGTAAACTTGCCTAATGTAACATCCTTGAATTTGATAGAATATGTGCATATGATTTCTTTTATTATTAGCCTCACAAAATGTGATTGCAGTGAGGGACAAAGACTTTTCATTATAGCTAAAATGCATGGCACATACAATAAATAAACTATTTTCAGAAAACGTATTGTATAACTTGTATGCATGTTATTAGCCACTAGATGTCAGCATTGTCTAAATGTGATCAATTCTGATCATTTCAGCATTGTAATAATGAGTCTATTATGGCTATATAGTTAGGGCTGTATTGCATTAAAGATCAGGCAGATGATTGTTGGGAGGGAAGCGTTCCTTCCCGGTAATCGCCTGCTTGTCAGTGGAAGAGAGCGCTGCTATTACATGCAGTGATCTCCTCTAGAGTATGGGGAGGAACGATCGTTATGCCATTGCTCGTCACCATACAGACTCGTTGTTTGCCGGCAGCAGATCGTGATTAGACAGCATGATCTGCTGCCGGCAAACTACGATTTTTACGTTGGATTGACCGATGCTCGTTCATTGGAGAATTGGTGGCAGTATTGCACTGCCAGATCGCTAAGGAGCGTTCCTATGAATGCTCATTAGCGATGATCTGGCAGTGTAATACAGGCTAAGGCCTCTTTCACACTTGCGTTGTCCGGATCCGGCGTGTACTCCACTTGCCGGAATTACACGCCGGATCCAGAAAAACGCAAGTGAACTGAAAGCATTTGAAGACGGATCCGTCTTCAAAATGCTTTCAGTGTTACTATGGCACCCAGGACGCTATTAAAGTCCTGGTTGCCATAGTAGGAGCGGGGAGCGGTATACTTACTGTCCGTGCGGCTCCCGGGGCGCTCCAGAGTGACGTCAGAGCGCCCCATGCGCATAGATGATGTGTCATGCGATCACGTCATCCATGCGCGTGGGGCGCCCTGACGTCACTCTGGAGCGCCCCGGGAGCCGCACGGACAGTAAGTATGCTTCTCCCCGCTACACTTTACCATGGCTGCCAGGACTTTAGCGTCCCGGCAGCTATGGTAACCATTGAGAAAAAGCTGAACGTCGGATCCGGCAATGCGCCGAAACGACGTTTAGCTTAAGGCCGGATCCGGATCAATGCCTTTCAATGGGCATTAATTCCGGATCCGGCCTTGCGGCAAGTCTTCAGGATTTTTGGCCGGAGCAAAAAGCGCAGCATGCTGCGGTATTTTCTCCGGCCAAAAAACGTTCCGGTCCGGAACTGAAGACATCCTGATGCATCCTGAATGGATTTCTCTCCATTCAGAATGCATTAGGATAAAACTGATCAGGATTCTTCCGGCATAGAGCCCCGACGACGGAACTCTATGCCGGAAGAAAAGAACGCAGATGTGAAAGAGCCCTTACTCACAGACAAGTGTATTCTGCCACACTGACTTTTTCTGTGACATAATAATAGACATTCTAATGCATATGTTAATTCATAATGTTCTGGGGATATTAAAACTGGGTTTAAATATTCTTTATGGTAGAACTTATGAATCCAGAGGCGAATATTAATTAATAATTCTTACTTCATAAGTGGGCTTTCCATTTAAAAGACATTGGAAATACATTGGAGCCATTCACAGTTTTTTATGCCAAGCTTTTAACTTTGATGTTGCTAAAGACTTTGGAGCATGAAAAACAAACGGATCCTTGACCAAATCAAGCTAAATCTTCCGCATGAAGCTCAAATGAAAACGCTGGAGCTGTCTTATTTATGGTCATATTATATTAAGACTCAGCTCACTGGAAAAGAGAATTATGCTCGAAAGAGCTGAAGGGGAAAGAGGACTAAAGGAACCAAGATGAAAAAAGCATTGAGAAGCCTGAAGACCCAAAGAGAAGACAGGACATGATGGAGATTTTGACACTTCATATATAGAAACCACTTATGATGATAAATGTTTACCAAGAACCCGTTATGAATAGCAGCTCACTTCATGTCCACTTAGATGTGTGCAGAAAATGACAAGGTAATTGGTTGTCTTTTCTAATACTTCTAGTATGTGTGGAATATGTTTCAACCAACTAATGTCGATTAAATGTCTATATAAGTAATGAGATATACTTGAAAACTGAGGCAAGTGTCATCATCAGTATACCTGACACAAACATAGGAATGATGATATTCCAAGGTAGGAAATGATGATAATATATCCACTATGTGTCCCACAGTATTTTGTGCTTTGGCATGTGCCATACCTTGTATTGTGGCATTCGGGATAAGTGCATTTCTTAGGACTGATTGCTTTGTTTTATTCTCCTAACAATGTCAGATGCTGACACCCTGCACATTCTTCTAACAATAAAAATGAATGAAGTCTACATTACTCACAGTCTACCAGGAGGAGAGCGGTCACAAAAAGCAGGGCGGTCAGATCCTCCATGGTACATCAGATGTGTCCTATAGTCTGGATGGACTCTGCAGGCTCACGATGGGGCAGGCTCCAGGACAAAGGAATCTGATTGTGGGATCACATAGACAACAGCAGCTAAAGTTTGCCAGCAGCAGGGAGGGGAGGCACAGAGGAGGTTGGTAGATCCAGCAGCAGGTAAGTGCCCCCAGGATGGCAGCGCAGCAGATGTATGGGAGAAGCTCTCTCTGGATGGTTATTGTCTGTGTGGAACTTCTCCAGCTGCTGGAAGATCTGAGGTGTGCACCCTGTAACCACACTCACTGGAGCACATATGTAACTATTCATTCCTTTACATTCTTAGCGGTAGCACACAAAGAGGTGAATCCTTCTCGTAGAACAAATTTCGGATTAAGTGGTTTGCTCTTTTACAACCTCTGTAAACGCAGCCTCCTGCCCTCTTCCACTTTGGCTTTTTCCTGCCTTCTCCAGAATAAAGGGTATAAGCTGTTCAGGGCTGTTTCTCTTCAGTTACTCTGTAATCATTGTTTTCTCCTACAGATATTGAAGATATTGGCAGTGTACATAGAAGACACATTGTTCTGGATCCTCCCTTCCTTCTAAAGTTGTGTGAAGCCAGCACCTATGCATGATTTTTGCGCGTGCAAAGTAGTAAGTTCACACCACCAAGCGTCATGTACTGTCCCTGATTTTCCAACATTCCTTACTATAAAGGCGACATGGGTAAGAGCCCCTCTCTCTTTCTGTCAAGCAAGGAATTGCTTGCTGAGGAGCAGCATGCATCCTGATTCCTGACCTTTCTGCCCAGTGTTCATCTCCCACAGTAGGTTGTCCTGGGAGGCCCTCTGCTGGTGAATTGGTGAATTAATAGCTCGGTATCCACATTACTGTATGCATGAGACTTTGACTCTGGAGCTGCAAGAAGAATAGTTCTGCATGCAAGAGTGCACGTAAATTCAATTTGCAGGCACTGTCATATCCCCATGAAACCAGACAGAACAGGAACAATGTGATTGTGGTATCAACCCTGGATCCCTGTCTGCAGAAGTGATGTCCTGGATAAACTATTTTCTGAAAGCATCTATTTTGGATATAAGGAATCCAATTAATTACCCGGCGGCATGTATACACCTTGGATTTCTACTTCCAATGGACACGTTAGGCTACTTTCACACTTGCGGTGGTAGCCTTTTCCGGCAGGCTGTTCCGCAAGTCCACCGTGCTGCCGGTCCTATTCACTATAATGGGGGCAGGCCAGAGGTCCGGCCGCAGCACAGCAAACGTGCAGAGAGGCAGCCAACAAAAACGCAGCGTGCTGTAGTTTTATTCCGGCCACCTCTCACCAGTGTGAAAGTAGCTTTAGTCTGCAAAGTCACACTGAGGGTAGGTCATCAATATTAGAATCTCTTAAAGAAGTAAACTTCTTTAAGTATACTTTATGAGCAGCTCCATTTTACTTTGTGTACAGGTAGTCATTATAGCCACAACTTGTTGACTGTAACAGATATGAAGAAGATCGTCGGTTACTGGCAGAGCCTACAACCATTTCCTGTTAGGTAACTAATTTTTGTTGCATTTTTGCAGATAGCTTGGTGCCCCCCCACCTCCCCCCCCCTACCCTTTTAGCTATCTGCCCTCTGATGAACCACTGACATTGGGGAAACTCATTGGGACGTAACAACCAACATCCACCTGTGCATTGATGTATTGCTATCACGGACGTACCGAGTCATACGACGTCCCCGCGACAGTGAGGGGCAGGTGATCTTTGAGACTGGCAACACGTGGTTTGATTTGACATGTTTACCTTGTGGATCAATAGGTGTCTGTGTTGTTTCTGGTACTGGCCACACCCTTAACTTCACGGTGTTGCTATTGTGGGTATTTAACGTTCCCTATTTTTTAGTTGTTTCTCCCACAATGCTGTGTGGTTTATAGCTCCAGTTGGACCTGTGGATAGCTGGTGTTTGGATCTCGGCTGAGTTTCTGGTGCTGCCATAGCTTCTTGGAAGTTAAGTGTTACCTTTCCCTTTTGTATTTTATTTTGACCTTTCTGTTAGTTGCATTTCCTTGTTGTTTTGTAATAGGCCTCAGGGAGTCTCCCATCCATCCCTCCTTTTGGAAGAACAGGTAGTCTCATTCCTGTCATTAGTACCAGGGTCCTTTAGGGTTTGATAGAACCTTAGGTATTCCTGTGTATGAACTCACCTACCTTTGGGGTCTGTTCATACTGATAGTCAGTCAGGGTCTTGGTTAGGGTTTTCACTAGGAGGTGTCCATCTTCCTTCCCTAGTTTTCAGGCCTTATTTCCTTTCCCCTTTCCCTCCTATGTTCGGCGTGGGGTTTCCCTCCCACATTAGAGCATGAAAATGTAAGTACCCTCCTAGTAAGTAGTGCTCCATTTCTATCTGTTTATTGGTGTACTATGTACTATGATTGTTCTGATTGCATGTCAGCAGATTTTCTTTCTGATTGGTGACTTCATTTACAACAGTTGTCTTTATGGTTGTGGGTTATATGACTTAGTCAGGACACCCCATCTATAGGAAACATCCCCTATGTAGGGTTCATCAGGGTACACTAGCAGGTTCCTGCATTCTTTTCAGAGCAAATAGTCTGATGTAGGGGCTTAAATAGGGCACATAGGGCCAACGCTGTCCACATTAATTTATATTGATTCCTGGGGCAACCACTGTTATAACGGTGAAGCGTGTATCGTGTGTTTATGTTGAAAAAAAAAAATAACTGCCAAAAATGGCCTACACCTATCTTGACCCAGGTATAATCTCTGCATTAAAACGTCACTTTTAATTGCTGTGAGCCATAACAAACAGTTAAAACACTTTGTTTCCACCCCAAATGCACTGACATCCGTTGCTAACAGGGAGAGGGGGTGTGCACTATCTTCTATTCCCCACAACTAAATCTACACTGCTAGAACCTAGGAGGGCAGTGTGTGAGTTGCCTAGTGTGCGAAAACTGCACAGCACACTTGTCTGACACTATGTCAATAACTGTCAAGACGCATTCACACACTGCAAACACTACTGTAGCTAATAGCTGAACAGGCTGACCGGCTTGTGTTTTTATGTTTGGCACATATTGCACATACTGTTTTTCACTAGTTTGAACGTTTTCAAGGGCTTGCAGCGGGTCCGCAATACACGGGCACTGGCTGTGTGCATTCCGCATCACGGATCGTGGACCCATTTACTTGAATGGGTCTGCGATCATGGAAATGCGGAACGGAGGCACGGATCGTAACCCCACGGAAGCACTGCTTCCGTGGTGTTTCTGGCCGTGCCTCCGCACCTCAGAAAAGTAGCGCATGCACTACTTTTTTTGCGGTGCGGACTGTCGGATGCGGATCCCATTGAATGTCGGATGCGGATCCAAGTGAATGGGTCTGCGATCGGCATGCGGCTGCCCCACAGTCTCTGCCCATGCATTGTGGATCGCAATTTGCGGTCCGCAGCACGGGCATGGAGCCCTATCGTTTGTGTGCATGTAGCCTAAAGCTAAGTTTCAAGTTTTCCTTAGTGATATTGATATCAGCACTATGGAAATATAAAAATATTTGATATATGGTATATTCTCCTGCAGCAAGATTTTATTGTTTAATACTACAGTGTAACTGTCAATTTAAGCATATGTTACTGCTGCTGCAGCATTATGCATAAAGCAATCTTTAGTTTCTTCACATACCACTGTTTTCCTTGAGCTTTTCCCTTAGTTATGGCTGTTTTTAACCCTACAATATGAGTATCTTCTCAAGATGGCTCCTCTGCCAGTTCTGAGGCTAAAACTGCCTTCCCTCACTTCACAGACACACTTGCTTAAGCCAGCAGATTCCTGCCAGCCAATCAAATTGGATTACTGAGACACCACTCCTCAGTGTGAAGTGTCTGTCTTCTGTTTACATTAAAGGGACGACAGAAAAGCCCTAGCAATGGTTTTTTGAAGAGACCACTGGAAAGAGACAGGGGACATTAATGAAAGCTGTTATTATAAGGTAATTACAGATCTTTTGAGAATCATTGACAGACTAACTCGGGTATACATGTCTAGCTGTAATAAAGTAGCAAATAAAAAAAAATGACAGTTACACTTTAAAGGGGATGAACAGATTTTACAAATACAGATTTCTGTCCAATTTTTAATTCACTCAGTCCGCCAAAAAACATATCAGGCCTACTGGATTGTGACGTGTAAACAGCATGTAAAAATGATCTGAAGACAACTCCATTATAGAGAACAGGAAGATTTGGTTGAATCTTAATCAGCGTCTTTTAAGGCCCATTCATATGTACTGATGAATGCTCATTTGAGAGCTGATCGCACCTTTTATGCTGCCACAAAATTCATAGTTTGCAGTCTGCACATCTCCCCATATAAACAGTGATGTGCTGCCGACAATATACAAACTGTTGTCCAAGGTAAATAAAAACTTGCTGAGCCACTGTAAATGGTCTAAAATGACAAAGTAAGCAACACTTACCCCTTTTCTTGTTTTCCACTTCCATCACTGTGCTCTGGTCCTCCACACTGCTTCTTTTTGTGCTTGCAGCAGAAGTCAGGTGGATACACAGTTGATAGTCCTACTGAATAGACTGTTAGAATTTGTATTATGGCAAGAAAAAAAGCAGTTCATCCGAGTCACCAGCCTCAGAAATCGCAGGTTAACAGCAGTTCAGATTAGAGACCAGGTCAATGCCACACAGAGTTCTAGCAGCAGAACACATCTCTAGAACAACTGTTAAGAGGAGACTATGTGAATCAGGCCTTCATGGTAGAATATCTGCTAGGAAACCACTGCTAAGGACAGGTAACAAGCAGAAGAGACTTGTTTGGGCTAAAGAACACAAGGAATGGACATTAGACCAGTGGAAATCTGTGTTTTGGTCTGCTGAGTCCAAATTTGAGATCTCTGGTTCCAACCACCGTGTCTTTGTGCTACGCAGAAAAGGTGAACGGATGGACTCTACATGCCTGGTTCTCATCGTGAAGCACGGAGGAGGAGGTGTGATGGTGTGGGGGTGCTTTGCTGGTGACACTGTTGGGGATTTTTTTTTTATTGAAGGCATACTGAACCAGCATGGCTACCACAGCATCTTGCAGCGGCATGCTTTTCCATCCGGTTTGCATTTAGTTGGACCATCATTTATTTTTCAACAGGACAATGACCCCAAACACACCTCCAGGCTGTGTAAGGGCTATTTGACCATGAAGGAGAGTGATGGGGTGCTGCGCCAGATGACCTGGCCTCCACAATCACCGGACCTGAACCCAATCGAGATGGTTTGGGGTGAGCTGGACCGCAGAGTGAAGGCAAAAGGGCCAACAAATGCTAAGCATCTCTAGGAACTCCTTCAAAACTGTTGGAAGACCATTTCAGGTGACTACCTCTTGAAGCTCATCAAGAGAATGCCAAGAGTGTGCAAAGCAGTAATCAAAGCAAAAGGTGGCTACTTTGAAGAACCTAGAATATGACATATTTTCAGTTGTTTCACACTTTTTTGTTATGTATATAATTCCACATGTGTTAATTCATAGTTTTAAAGCCTTCAGTGTGAATCTACAATTTTCATAGTCATGAAAATAAAGAAAACTCTTTGAATGAGAAGGTGTGTCCAAACTTTTGGTCTGTACTGTATATACAGTATATATATACAGTATACATGGGGAGTAGTCTTCCACCCAGCACTTTGACTACTCCCAGTAAGAGCCGTCCTGGATGAGCTATTACAGCCATACTAAATATCAAGGTGTCAAATAGCAACTGCTGCTGCTGACACATAAAAACCAGCTCTTACGCCACCGAGGCCAGGAACCTCGGTGGCACGATGATTCCTTGTACCTTCTTACATACCTCCCCCCTTTGTTCAACTCTGAGGGGGTGAACACATGCCATACAGTATACTCGGGATAGGGCATCCACATTTCCCTGAAACCAGCCTGCCCTGTGTTCTACGGAGAACTTAAAGTTTTGTAATGACAGGAACCACCTGGTGACTCGGGCATTTCTCTCTTTGGCCTGGCTCGTTCACTTGAGAGGGGAGTGGCCAGTCACCAGGTGGAATGTTCTCCCCAATAAATAATAGCGGAGAGACTCGAGTGCCCACCTGATAGCCAGGCACTCTCTCTCCACTATACAGTAGCTGGTCTCGGCTGGGATGAGCTTGTGACTTAGGAACACAACAGGATGCTCCTCCCCATTGACTTCCTGAGACAGTACAGCACCAAGGCCTACTTCAGAGGCGTCTGTCTGTACTATGAATTCCAGCTTGAAGTCGGGCGTCACCAAAACCAGGGACCCACACAGGGCCAACATCAAAGCAGAGAAAGCCTTTTCCGCCCGGTCATTCCAGTGAACCATCACTGACTTGCGTCCCTTCAATAACCCTGTCAATGGCGCGGCTACAGTAGCAAAGTGGGGAATAAATCTCATGTAATAGCCTATCATTCCTAGGAATGACTTTACTGGTTTAGTGGTGACAGGTCGGGGCCAATTTCTTATCGCCTCTATTTTGTTTACATGGGGTTTGATCAGTCTGCGCCCAATGACATACCCCAGGTATTTTGTCTCCTCTAACCCTATTGCGCCTTTCTTTTGGTTAGCGGTTAGTCCAGCTTTTCGAAGGGAGTCTACTACAGCCTGCACTTTGGGCAGGTGACTTTCCCAGTTGGTACTGTGGATGACGATATCGTCCAGGTAAGCCAAAGCGCACTGACTGTGTGGTCGCAGCACAATGTCTATTAGCCTTTGGAAAGTGGCGGGGGCACCATTCAGACCAAATAGTAACACCTTATACTGGTATAGCCCCTCTGGTGTAATGAAGGCCATTTTCTCTTTGGCAGCCTCTGTTAAGGGTACCTGCCAGTACCCTTTGGTGAGATACAAAACAGAAAAATACTGGGCTTGTCCTAACCTCTCAATCAGCTTGTCTACCCGGGGTGTGGGATACGCATCGAACTTGGAGATTTCGTTTAGTTTCCGTCTTTGGTATTAAGACTATCAGACTGGTCCACTCAATTTTGGACTCCTCAATGACGTCTAGTTGCACTTCCTCCGAGATGGCTTGTCGCCGAGCCTCAGGTACCCGGTATGGTTTCAACCGGATTTTTTCCTGAGGCTCAATGACAATGTCATGCTGGTTTATGGAAGTGCATACAGGGAGGTCTGAGAACACGTCTGTGTTCCTGCTGATGAACTCCCTGGCCTCCTGAGTCTCTTTAGAGGAGAGGCTGTCAGCAATCTTCACTGTGGCAACTGCTTCCCTTACATCAGACTGAGGGGCCAGAAACTCTCCTCCTAGAAAATTCACCCGCGGGCTATCATCAGTACTGGTCTCCCTATCTTTCCAAGGTTTGAGCAAATTCATATGGTACACCTGCTCCAGATTCCACTGCCCTGGCTGGTGTACCTTGTAGTTTACTTCTCCAACCTTTTCGAGTATCTCGTAGGGTCCCTGCCACCTAGCCAGTAATCTACTGTCCACTGTCAGTACCAGAACCGAAACCTGATCTCCCAGGTTAAAGATCCAGACCCGAGCCTGCCGATTATACACCCGACTTTGAGCTCACTGAGCTGCCTCCATATGTTCCTTTACCAGCGGCAACACGGTTTCCATACGTTCCTGCATCTGGGTAACATATTAAGTAACGCTTTTATATGGTGTAGGTTTTTGCTCCCATGCCTCTTTGGCTATATCCAACAGACCACGTGGATGTCTGCCATACAGACGTTCGAAGAACGAGAACCCAGTAGAGACCTGGGACACTTCTCGCATTGCAAACATAAGATAGGGCAGAAGGAGGTCCCAGTCCTTCCCATCCTTAGACACTACTCGTTTTAACATGGTTTTTAATGTGTTATTAAACATTTCTACTAGGCCGTTAGTTTGTGGGTGATAGACGGACGTCCGTATCTGCTTCATGTTCAGCAACTTACAGAGTTCCCGCATGACCTTGGACATAAAAGGGGTCCCCTGGTCAGTCAGAACCTCTTTAGGTAGCCCCACTCTGGAGAACATCTCCATTAACTCCTTTGCTATGAGTTTGGACGATGTATGTTGCAGTGGCACCGCCTCCGGGTACCGAGTGGCGTAGTCTAGGACTACCAACATATGTTGGTGCCCTCTAGCGGACTTCGGTACTGGGCCTACGAGATCCATAGTGATTCTTTCAAATGAAGTCTCGATAATCGGGAGAGGCACTAAGGGACTGCAGAACAAGTGCTGGGGGCTAGTTGTTTGGCAGGTCGGGCAAAACTTACAAAAGTCATCCACCTCTCTAAGCACACTGTTCCAGTAAAACCGTTGGAGTATCCGGTCCTGTGTTTTCTGCAGTCCCAGATGACCCCCGAGAACATGTTGGTGGGCTAACTCTAACACAAGTTTTCGATAAGCACGGGGCACCACCAACTGTTCAATGGGTTCACCCCGCAGATGGTTTACCCAAAATAGCATATTCTGCTTGACCACAAAATGGGGAAACATTGACTTGGCCCCAGGTTGTTGGGGTACCCCATCAACTATTACCACATTTTCCCAAGCCCGGGATAGGGTTGGGTCTCGGCTTTGGGCTGTACCGAAATTCTCCCCAAAGACGTTGAGGTCTGCCAACTCAGGTCTCGGTGGCAATTCCCACACGTCTCCCCCCATTACCCTACGCAGGGTTGTCTCCCCCTCTTCCACCGAGGTGGCGGTCACCCCTACTGCTGGCCCTTCGGCCTCAGGTTCCCAGGGTTCTGTCTGTCCTCCTGAACAAGGCCAATCTCCTGGGCTCACCCCATAGGGCCGGGAAAGTCTCTCCCTATTATGAGTTTGTAGTGCAAGTTTGCGGCGACTGCCACTTCATGGGTCCACCTGCTGGCTAACGTGGTTAGAGTCACCAGCGCTGTGGGGTATTTTTTTTCAGTCTCTGTGAATGCACATCACCCCAACTTTCTGGCCAGTATACTCAGCGGCACTAGGGTAGCCCTTACTAGGGTCACCAAGCTCCCTGAGCCTCAGCTTGAGTGTCTCCCACTTCCACCTGGCACAAGTGGTGTAGAGCCTCCGGGGTACCTGTGGCACACAGTTTCATAGAATACAGTGACTGATGGTAACCACAATTAGTGTCCATGGGCTCAACCCGACGGGGACACTCAGTCCTTATATGGCCAGGTTCCTGACACCGTCAGCTGATTACCTGGGTCCAGGCCCATAGTGGGAACTTCCCAGGTAGGTTTCACTGGCTCATACCATTGGGCCTGGGGCGGGGGTTTACCTGCCCCATCCCGAAAGAACGCCCCTTAAGATTCTTAGTGGCCTCATAGCGTTCCACCAGGTCCATTCCAAGGCATTTCCAGGAGACACCTGGCCGATCCAGAGCTGGAGATGGGGTGGCAGAGCCCTCCAGAATATGTCAGCCAATAGTCTATCCAGCATAGCCGTGGGATTTAGCACATCAGGGTGTAGCCACTTTTGCAAAAGGTGGAGTAAGTCATAATACTGGGGTCTCCTTGGGCTCAGCCGCCTTAAACCCCCACTGATGTACCTGCTGGGCCTGGACCACACATTTACCCCCAGTCTTGCCAAAATCTCACCCTTTACCTTCGGGTAGTCGGCCGCTTGATCGTCCGGCAAGTCGAAATATACGCGCTGGGACTCTGATGCCAGGAAAGGAGCGATGACCTCAGCCCACTGGTCTTGGGGCAGCTTTTTCCCTGGTGGCCACTTTCTAGTACATCTGCGGGTGTCATCTTAGGGATCGCTGCACAGACTGCTTTCCAGGCATCGTGGACGCTTGTGGTTGCTCCTGCTGTCTGCAAAGCCATCACATGTAGCAGCAACTGGTCGGTCTCTTGCTGTTGCTTATTAGTCTCCCGTTGGTGCAGATTGGTCTCTCACTGCTGTAGATTAGCTTCCACGAGGGCCTTCACAACAGCCTCCATTTTGTCGTGGGCTATGGGTTGTAATACCGCTGGTTTGATGTACGACATACAACTGTGCCCAAAAATGCAGACCGAAAAAATATATCAGCGTTCACGCCAGCCTCACTGCGCTTGCGCGCATCCTCCAGCAAATGTGGGGATTCGCTCTGGTAGTTAGGATTAGCGGGTGCAGCACAGAGGCAAAGTACAAGTTCTTGGTTCAAAACATGAGTGTTTATTCACACGTGAAAGCAAAAACAAAAACACAAGTTGTTTGGTGATCATTCACACACATGAAATGTTCATATACAAAACAGTCAAATTTTCTCCTGGGTGTTACTTCACACCCTGTTGGAAGTTTTGCTTTGTCAAGTCCACAGGCAGGCGTTAGGCGGCCTGTTCACCCTCACAGGGGTCTGAGCCCTCAAGCCGCGGATCCCAACACAGCCTTCAGATCACAGCACACAGACCTTATGAGCTCCATTGTCAGACGGAGGTAATCCTCTCCACCTGGCAGTGCTGGCTGGTTTTTATGCCTGGCAAAACCCAGCCTGGAACATGGGGAGTAGTCACCCACCCAGCACTTTGACTACTCCCAGTAAGAGCCGTCCCGGATCAGCTATTACAGCCATACAAAGTATCAAGGTGTCAAACAGCAACTGCTGCTGACATATAAAAACCAGCTCTTACTCCACCGAGGCCAGAAACCTTGGTGACACGTACTTATCATCCACGATGATTCCTTGTACCTTCTTTAATTTACTTAGATCATTTTCTAAACCGTAAACTTACAGTTTCTTCCTTGCATTTAAATGACAGCTCTAAAAACATGGTGCAGCAAACTGGAGGGGGAGTGCTGGGAGGAGATGGGAGCAGTAGATATGGCACACATATGACTTGTTATGGTTCACTCCGACGCTCCCTATGCAGTGAATGGTGGGGGGCACCCTTTCTTCCCTCAGAGCACACACTGGTATCAGAGCTCCAAGGTTGGATATGGGAAAGCAGGCTGTATGGAAGCAATCGCTGAGTCTCTCTCTCTCTCTTAATACAATTTTTAATCTTCCCAAATAACCAAGGCATGCAAAGCTCTCAAAAATATGGTAGGCGCCAGAGGCTACAACTCATTCCGCCTGTAAAAATTTGGTAGGTACCAGAGGCTATAAACCGTTCCACATGCTGCAACTCACCCTGTTCTAAACAGTCTGTGAAAGTTCTTTACTACTCTACTTTGAATTTAGAGATTTATGTTGTTTTTAGCAGCTTCCAGTGACGGTGTGCTTACTGGACAAACAGGAGGAAGCATCCTTTCACCTCGGCTGCTTAGGCCAGGCTCTCTGGCTGATACATTCAGACTACACAGCTCCTCCCTCAGAGGGGGCAGGTCCGGTCAGCTTCCTGCTGAGTAGGGCATGGTAACTATGCTGTTTTTCTATTTCAAGTCTTGGGATCACACAAGCAGTAAAAATACATTAACACTTAATGATGGATATTAACTTCTTTTAGCAGTGAATTTACACTTTACAGTGATCCTCTGGGTCACTGCAATGGCATTTTCATTATTTATTGTGATCACATCAGCAAATCTATTAGAATATGTTTTAAAGTGAAACTCTGGTTAAAAAAAATCTCACTTGATGCTTTTGGCCAAGTAGTGGCAAATAATGTTTGGGGATCGTGTGCATATTCATACATGCCTTTGTACGACTGCTTCTACTTGTTAATCAGCTTCTGCTATGAATGCTGCAGAGCGCTCTCACTCGTCTGAGCTTAGGTTCTTCGTTTTCTAGTTTACCTTAGAATGTATTCTACTGATTGTCTGCACATGTACCAAACTTATGCCTGTTAACCGACTCTCATTCTCCGTTGCCTGCACTGACCTCAGATTTAGTTTATCCATAAATTTGCACAGTACCTTGCTGTCTGAGTCCGATGCATGGCTTTGTTCGTTCTAACCCCTCTAACTTCCTTCTCTCTGCAGTATTCTGGTAGCGAAATTGCTTCCTTGGCTGTTGAAGTCTCAGAAATGAAGATTCTTTGAACCTGGGCCTTGTTGCAAGGAGCTTGTGCACGTTGCCCTTCACTGTTCTTCAGCTATACTTAGACTGTTCTAACCAAGGGTGGATCCTGGTCCATCACCCTGGAAACCTGACACAGTCAAGGTGTTAACGATTGTCCATACAATGATATTAAGTATGCAAACATAACAAATCATAACATTTAACTCAATAAATTTACAGCAATTAATCCTCTGGGGTAATATATATATATATATATATATATATATATATATATATATATATTTATATACAGGGAGTGCAGAATTATTAGGCAAATTAGTATTTTGACCACATCATCCTCTTTATGCATGTTGTCTTACTCCAAGCTGTATAGGCTCGAAAGCCTACTGCCAATTAAGCATATTAGGTGATGTGCATCTCTGTAATGAGAAGGGGTGTGGTCTAATGACATCAACACCCTATATCAGGTGTGCATAATTATTAGGCAACTTCCTTTCCTTTGGCAAAATGGGTTAAAAGAAGGACTTGACAGGCTCAGAAAAGTCAAAAATAGTATGATATCTTGCAGAGGGATGCAGCACTCTTAAAATTGCAAAGCTTCTGAAGCGTGATCATCGAACAATCAAGCGTTTCATTCAAAATAGTCAACAGGGTCGCAAGAAAACCAAGGCGCAAAATAACTGCCCATCAACTGAGAAAAGTCAAGCATGCAGCTGCCAAGATGCCACTTGCCACCAGTTTGGCCATATTTCAGAGCTGCAACATCACTGGAGTGCCCAAAAGCACAAGGTGTGCAATACTCAGACACATGGCCAAGGTAAGAAAGGCTGAAAGACGTCCACCACTGAACAAGACACACAAGCTGAAACGTCAAGACTGGGCCAAGAAATATCTCAAGACTGATTTTTCTAAGGTTTTATGGACTGATGAAATGAGAGTGAGTCTTGATGGGCCAGATGGATGGGCCCGTGGCTGGATTGGTAAAGGGCAGAGAGCTCTAGTCCGACTCAGGCGCCAACAAGGTGGAGGTGGAGTACTGGTTTGGGCTGGTATCATCAAAGATGAGCTTGTGGGGCCTTTTCGGGTTAAGGATGGAGTCAAGCTCAACTCCCAGTCCTACTGACAGTTTCTGGAAGACACCTTCTTCAAGCAGTGGTACAGGAAGAAGTCTGCATCCTTCAAGAAAAACATGATTTTCATGCAGGACAATGCTCCATCACACGCGTCCAAGTACTCCACAGCGTGGCTGGCAAGAAAGGGTATAAAAGAAGAAAATCTAATGACATGGCCTCCTTGTTCACCTGATCTGAACCCCATTGAGAACCTGTGGTCCATCATCAAATGTGAGATTTACAAGGAGGGAAAACAGTACACCTCTCTGAACAGTGTCTGGGAGGCTGTAGTTGCTGCTGCACGCAATGTTGATGGTGAACAGATCAAAACACTGACAGAATCCATGGATGGCAGGCTTTTGAGTGTCCTTGCAAAGAAAGGTGGCTATATTGGTCACTGATTTGTTTTTGTTTTGTTTTTGAATGTCAGAAATGTATATTTGTGAATGTTCAGATGTTATATTGGTTTCACTGGTAAAAATAAATAATTGAAATGGGTATATATATTTTTTTTGTTAAGTTGCCTAATAATTATGCACAGTAATAGTCACCTGCACACACAGATATCCCCCTAAAATAGCTAAAACTAAAAACAAACTAAAAACTACTTTCAGCTTTGATATTAATGAGTTTTTTGGGTTCATTGAGAACATGGTTGTTGTTCAATAATAAAATTAATCCTCAAAAATACAACTTGCCTAATAATTCTGCACTCCCTGTATATTTAATCCTCTGGGGTACTATATATATATATTGTAGGAAGGCGTAAGGGGCCGTCATTGAAGGAAGGCATGTGTCATCAAGATTCCTGCCCTCGGTGAGGTAAAAGCTGGTAGTTTTAAGTGTCAGCGGCAGCTAGTGCAGACTGACACTGTTTTGTTGTTAGCATGGCTGTAAAGCCGATCCGGGCCGGCTCTTACTGGGAGTAGCCAAAGTGCTGGGTGGGTGGCTGCTCCCCATGCTCCAGGCCGGGTCTTTTTTGGCCTATATAAAACTCAGCCAGCAGTCTCAGCTGGGTGTGGTTTTTCCTCCATCTGACAGAGAAGCTGGGGAGTCTCTGTGGTTTGGGACCTGTGAATTTGTGTCGTGCTAAAGGGCTGAGAGCCGCATGCCGGGAAACAGGCCCCTAAAGCCTGCTGTGGACTGCGGATGGAAAACTGCTAACCAGGTGAAGATTTTGTTCTATGGACATTGCATGGTGTGAACAAACACCAAGACTGTGAACGGTCATTTTGTTTTTCCTTGTGTGAATAAACACCGAACTGTTTAAGTTAAAGACTTTGTTGTGATTGCCTCTATACTGCGTCCGCTAGCCTGTCTACCAGAGCAAAACCCGACAATATACATGCTACCATTATTCTGAGTTCCACAGTACCATTTACAGGTAAGCACAGTATGTTTCTCATTAGCATGGCCCTCTAATGAAATATACAGAGGCAACAGTCGGAGAAGGTCCACTTAATGTAATCAAGATACAATTTGTGCTTGTGTAACTCTCCAAGCACTAAAACAGGCCCTTTAAAGCGCACAGAGACAGAACTCATTATGGAGAGTGAAAACTCAATATTACCTGACGGATACTGAACCATAAATTATTATGGAATGTTCAATGCACAGACTTAACTACATTAGGTCCTCTATACTCCCTGGTGATATACAAAGGACTAAATGTAGTAAATTATTATTTATAGCGTAGTTCTTACTGCAAATAAACACCATATAAAATATGCATTATGATTTCATACCTGTAATAGACAGTATCCCCATACACCTTATATGTACAACAATAAAGTGAAGTTTTAATTTTAGTCTCAGTTCATTATTATAAAATAAATAAGACATGACATGATGGGCATGAAATACATCAGGAAAACAAAATCGTCTGACAAAAGATCCTATTAAGATATTGATTTTTCATTACTATTTCATTTACTTATCTAAGCCAAATGTTTTCTAAGGCCAGTTTTAGTTTATGATGTTAACCCTTTCATGACCGGGCCCAATAAGGCCTGAATGTCCAGGCAATTTTTTGTGATTTAGTGACTGTAGCTTTTTTTATTTGTTTGACTACCAAAATAATTTTTGCGATTTATTTTTTTTACTTGACACTTAGGACTTATTAGAATGTTATTTTAGATTTTTTTTTCTTTTTTAAGGTTTAATTTAGAAGCAAACTGCTAATTATTATTAAAAAGTTTTTTTTATTATAGCGTATTATTTTTTAAATATTAAAACTGACACAAAAATTAATTATTGCAATTGGTTCCCTATTTTGTGGAGATCGTTTTCATATATAACATGTATAGGTTTGAGAGAACGGGGGGATTATGGTGACGGTTTCTGTTAACGACTGCATTTTAAATTAATTTTTCAATTTTTTATTATTTTTTAGCACATAATATGTCCCCCAGGAGGTCATTAAAAGACTTCTGGAGGACACAGACTTTTCTTTTTTTTATTTACTTTTTTTTCCCATTGTTTCCACTGTAACTGGGGCATCCAAATGAGCCCCAGTTACAGGGGAAAACAGCCCCCTGTGGGGGCACGACACACAGGCAGAGCTGATCAGGGTCTCCTTAGACCCTGTAGCTCTGTTCCTGCACTGCTCCAGACACCCCTGGCGGCCACATGACCGCCGGGACTAACAGACCCAACCTGCTCCTGCTAGATTGCAGGTGCTTTAATCCCAGCACTGATCAGCGCTGGGATTAAAGTGCTGCCTGCACATGTATATGCGTGCTATCTGCGCGGGGCATGTGCAGATAGGACGTATATACACAGTGGGCAGTCGGGAAGGGGTTAAATTATCTGCCAGCATGCATCTGGGGCTTTTGATTACTACAGAGTAGCCAAAGAAGACCCTTGATAACATTGAAAGAACATTAAAACTTGGTTAGATTTCACCCAGGACTCCAATGTAACACTGCTAACGGCTGAGCCACTGTTCTGTTGTTCTATTCCTGGATATAATGGGGGATATGGAAATAAATTAGAACTTTACCGCTGGGGCTACAGGGGGATTTTGGCTGTGACACACATTGCATGACCCTAAATGTAATGCTGCAACATAGTAACTATTGACATTATGGGCATCACATTGCAACCCACAAGTTTCTGCAACCCAACGGTCGCGAGAAATACAGGAATCTTGGAATCCTGTCAGGTCATCCTGTAAATTATAATGTTATCCTATTCACTTTCATTAAGTTGATATGTATAGTATAGTATTGTATTGCATGGGTGTGTGACATGTGTGTTGCCACCAAAGTCGCTGTGTAACCTCAGCCTAATTCCCAATAAAAGTAGACTCCATGAAAAATATCCACCAATAACTGCCTTTAAAGTGTGACTGTCATTTTTTTTATTTGCTAGTTTATTAGAGCTAGGCATGTGTACCTGAGTTAGTCTGTCAATGATTGTCAAAAGATCTGTAATTAACTTATAATAACAGCTTTCATTAATGTCCCCTGTCCTTTTCCAATGGTCCCTTAAAAGACCATTGCTTTGTCTTTTCTGCCTTCCCTTCAGTGTAAACAGAAAACAGAGGGGCTGTCTGCCACACTGCATGCCTGTGTGTAGATGGTATTAGGCTTCAGTGTGAGGAGGCGTGTCTCTCAGTAGTCAATCTGATTGGCTGGCAGGAAGCTGCTGGCTAAAGCAAGTGTGTGTGGGAAATGAGGGAAGGCAGTTTTGGCCTCCGAGAACTGGCAGAGGAGCCATCTTGAGAAGATCCTCATATTGTAGGGTTTAAAACAACCGTAACTAAGGGAAAGGCTCAAGGAAAATGGTGGTATGTGAAGAAACTAAAGATTGCTTCATGCATAATGCTGCAGCAGCAGTAACATATGCTCAAAAACATGATAGTTACACTATAAAGAGGACCTGTCACCACTCCTGACATGCCTGTTTAATAGCTTCATGCATTCCCCATGTAATAACAATTCTGGAGCATCTATTCTTATGTCTGTATGTTGTGCCATTCCTTTATTATTTCTACTAGAAGTTATGAATGAATTGCTATTAGCCTTCAGTAAGGGTACAGAGGAGAGGTGACCAGTTGGCGGGGTGTACCTGCACAGTCTGAAAATGGCAGCACTGATTGGATAGGATCAGTCTGTACAGGCGCACCCCCCCCAACTGGTTACCTTCCCTCTGTACCCTTACTGCAGACTAACAGCAATTCAATCATAAGTGCTTAGAGGAATAATAAAGGAACGGCACAACATAGAGCCATAAGAATAGATGTTCCAGAATTATTAGTACGTGGGGAATGTATGAAGCTACCGTATTAAAACAGACATGTCAGGAGTGGTGAAAGGCCCTCTTTAACCTACCTAAAAAAAGCTTGGTATACAGATAGAAAAGCGTTCTCAACTCTTTGTTCAGATGGTTCTGCCCTGACCTTTAGAAACCAATGGTAGACTGGTCAATAATTGTGTATACTGTATATGAATCATGCTTGAACAATTAACTGAATGTTTCTTACTTCCATGTGTCTGACCCTTCTGACTCCATCTATATAGAAGTCACAGGCTGTTACATTACAAAATGCGTTCTATAAGACTGATGTAGACAACAACTGTATGATTTGCATTCCTATTTATTTTGCCATCTGCTTCAGAGTACAGAGCACACACATCTCCATTACCCTGGACTATGCTGGATGGTTTTATGTCTGTGTAAAATACGATCATTTCTACAGAAGATGATATAGGAGGTGATATGTGTGATTACTAGAGCATGGACAATGCATCTTTTTGCAGGACTTGGAAAATAGAAGCTGGAAATTACAGCACTGACAGAATGTTGTTTACCCTCTAATTCAGTGTTAAGGTGCAGGATCTATTAAGAATCACAACTAATCTTCTTCCATTCCATAGGTTTTTATAGCATGTTCATTCGAGATTAATTAGGAGACAGCCCAATGTGTTACCTTATAGACCACCCGTACACACTGCAATCAATGTATTAATTGTATATGGTCAAGCTGTTGTTACATTCCCTATTTTCTATGTAATAATCAGGGGCATTGCTAGAATCTAAATAGATCATAGCCGGGCACGAGGCCTGAGGCATGTGCTTTGCCTACCAAACCCCAAAGATATATTGAAGGCAGCCCAGCTATAAGGGTATGTTTAAACCTTAGATCTGCTGCTGTGGATATGCATGCAGTCAGTCCACACCATTTTATAGGACCAGCAATGTGGATTTTTTTTTTATTGAATACACATCAAAAAAAACATGCAGAGTTAAACTGATTTTAACAGTGCAGATTTTAAACCTATAGCATGTCAATTTAGGCTACATCCACATCAGTATTTTAGCATTCCAGTAGTTTACAATTTCTGTATCCAGCATAGTCGGACACCTCCGTGGCCCGTGGAATCCCTGTTCACTTTAATGCGATCCGTTGTATGTCCAGCAAGAATGCTGGATTTATGCCGGAAACCCGATGGAAGCCATTATATTAAATAGAGATCAAGTGCGCCCCGCTGGTGGCCGGATAGGATGGATATCGTAATTCCAGTTTTCTGCTCCTCTGCCAAGACAGATTATCTGAAAACCGTAACACATGCTTTGCAAATCCACTACAAAATCCATGCATTTTGAAGCTGATTTTGTTGTAGATCCATGGCAAAATCTGTAATGGATTTTCCACTGCATTTTCCTTGTGAATGTGCCCTAAAACATTTGGAACACATGATAATCTTAGTAACACTTCCTTACTGTCTCAAACCCTCTGTAGTGCATCAAAATAGCCCCCATAATAGTAGTTTGTCCCACACTGTAATACTTCCCCTACTAATGGTGCCCTCTACAAAGTAAGGTGTCATGAACACCACCACGTGTATTTAATGGCCCGCAAAAAATACGTATGACGTCTGCATGACATCCGCATTGCATCCTATTTTTTGCAGGACTATTGTAACGACGCCTATGCTTGTCCTCAAAACAGACAAGAATAGGACATGTTCTATCTTTTTTGTGGAACGGCCATGTGGACATACGGAAACAGAATCATCAGTCATTTCTCTCGTTTTTGCGGACCCATTGAACTGAATGGGTGACAATCGGCACTCCACAACTTTAGCGGTTTATTGCTCGGTCATGCAACTTACCACCCGAATGAATTTTACCTCCTTTTCTTCTCACTAATAGAGCTTTCATTTGGTGGTATTTCATTGCTGCTGACATTTTTACTTTTTTTGTTATTAATCGAAATTTACCGATTTTTTTGCAAAAAAATGACATTTTTCACTTTCAGTTGTAATTTTTTTTTTAAAAAACGACATCCATATATAAATTTTTCTCTAAATTTATTGTTCTACATGTCTTTGATTAAAAAAAAATGTTTGGGTAAAAAAAAAATGGTTTGGGTAAAAGCTATAGCGTTTACAAACTATGGTACAAAAATGTGAATTTCCGCTTTTTGAAGCAGCTCTGACTTTCTGAGCACCTGTTATGTTTCCTGAGGTTCTACAATGCCCAGACAGTAGAAAAACCCCACAAATGACCCCATTTCGGAAAGTAGACACCCTAAGGTATTCGCTGATGGGCAAAGTGAGTTCATAGAACTTTTTATTTTTTGTCACAAGTTAGCAGAAAATGATGATTTTTTTTTTCCTTACAAAGTCTCATATTCCACTAACTTGTGACAAAAAATAAAAACTTCCATGAACTCACTATGCCCATCACGAAATACCTTGGGGTGTCTTCTTTCCAAAATGGGGTCACTTGTGGGATAGTTATACTGCCCTGGCATTCTAGGGACCCTAATGTGTGGTAAGTAGTTTGAAATCAAAATGTGTAAAAAATGACCTGTGAAATCCTAAAGGTGCTCTTTGGAACGTGGGCCCATTTGCCCACCTAGGCTGCAAAAAAATGTCACACATCTGGTATCGCCATACTCAGGAGAAGTTGGGCAATGTGTTTTGGGGTGTCATTTTACATATACCCATGCTGGGTGAGATACATATCTCGGTCAAATGCCAACTTTGTATAAAAAAATTGGAAAAGTTGTCTTTTGACGAGATTTTTATTTTTTGACACAAGTTAGTGGAATATGAGACTTTGTAAGAAAAAGAAAAAAAATCATAATTTTCCGCTAACTTGGGGCAAAAAATATAAAATTCTAGGAATACCTTGGGGTGTCTTCTTTCCAAAATGGGGTCACTTGTGGGGTAGTTATACTGCCCTGGCATTCTAGGGGCCCAAATGTGTGGTAAGTAGTTTGAAATCAAAATCTGTAAAAAATGGCCAGTGAAATCCTAAAGGTGCCCTTTGGAATGTGTGCCCCTTTGCCCACCTAGGCGGCAAAAAAGTGTCACACATCTGGTATCGCCGTACTCAGGAGAAGTTGGGCAATGTGTTTTGGGGTGTCATTTTACATATACCCATGCTGGGTGAGAGAAATATCTCGTCAAAAGACAACTTTTCCCATTTTTTTATACAAAGTTGGCATTTGACCAAAATATTTATCTCACCCAGCATGGGTATATGTAAAATGACACCCCAAAACACATTGCCCAACTTCTCCTGAGTACGGCGATACCACATGTGTAGATGCGCAAAGGGGCCCAAATTCCTTTTAGGAGGGCATTTTTTGACATTTGGATCCCAGACTTCTTCTCACGCTTTAGGGCCCCTAAAATGCCAGGGCAGTATAAATACCCCACATGTGAGCCCATTTTGGAAAGAAGACACCCCAAGGTATTCAATGAGGGGCATGGCACAAGTTAGCGGAAATTTTTTTTTGTTTGTTTTTTCTCACAAAGTCTCCCTTTCCGCTAACTTGGGACAAAAATTGTCGATCTTTCATGGCCTCAATATGCCCCTCACGGAATACCTTGGGGTGTCTTCTTTCTGAAATGGGGTCACATGTGGGGTATTTATACTGCCCTGGCATTTTAGGGGCCCTAAAGCGTGAGAAGAAGTCTGGAATATAAATGTCTAAAAAATTTTACGCATTTGAATTCCGTGAGGGGTATGGTGAGTTCATGTGAGATTTTATTTTTTTACACAAGTTAGTGGAATATGAGACTTTGTAAGAAAAGAAAAAAAAAACTATTTTCGCTAACTTGGGCCAAAAAAAATTCTGAATGGAGCCTTACAGGGGGGTGATCAATGACAGAGAAGTGATCAGGGAGTCTATATGGGCTGATAACCCCCCTGTCACTGATCACCCCCCTGTAAGGCTCCATTCAGACGTCCGTATGTGTTTTGCGGATCCGATCCATAGATGCGTGGATCCGCAAAACACATACGGACATCTGAATGGAGCCTTACAGGGGGGTAATCATCCCATATAGACTCCCTGATCACCCCCCTGTAAGGCTCCATTCAGACGTCCGTATGTGTTTTGCGGATCCGATCCATGGATGTGTGGATTCGTAAAACACATACAGACATCTGAATGGAGCCTTACAGGGGGGTGATCAATGACAGGGGGGTGATCAATGACAGGGGGGTGATCAGGGAGTCTATATGGGGTGATCAGGGGTTCATAAGGGGTTAATAAGTGACAGGTGGGGGGTGTAGTGTAGTGGTGTTTGGTGCTACTTTACAGAGCTACCTGTGTCCTCTGGTGGTCGATCCAAACAAAAGGGTCCACCAGAGGACCAGGTAGCAGGTATATTAGACGCTGTTATCAAAACAGCGTCTAATATACCTGTTAGGGGTTAAAAAAATCGCATCTCCAGCCTGCCAGCGAACGATCGCCGCTGGCAGGCTGATGATCCACTCGCTTACCTTCCGATCCTGTGAACGCGCGCGCCTGTGTGCACGCGTTCACAGGAAATCTCGGCTCACACGAGATGACACCAATCGGCGTTAATGTAGCCTGAGAGAGCCGCCGCAATGACGCCTTTCGGCGTTAGCGTGGCGGCAGGTGGTTAAAGGGAACCTGTCACCTGGATTTTGTGTATAGAGCTGAGGACATGGGTTGCTAGATGGCCGCTAGCACATCCGCAATACCCAGTCCCCATAGCTCTGTGTGCTTTTATTGTGTAAAAAAAACGATTTGATACATATGCAAATTAACCTGAGATGAGTCAGAGCTTGAAATTATGACTCCTCTCTGGTCACACAAGTAAGATATTACACGTTTATGTTAATTTGCATAAAAGGCGGGAAGAACAAAAACGCATGATACTTATTGAATTCGTCTGCAAATGAAATTAAAAGTGTAATTTATATGTTTAGGGTAACACAATGAACATTTAGAAACGCTCAGTGAGGATAGTAGAGGTGACAGGTTCCCTTTACAAATCTAAAATTAAAATAATGTAAAAATTCAAATCCCCCCTCTTTCACCAAAATAAAAATATATAAATAATAAAAAAATATACATAATGTGCATCGCTGCATGCAAAAACATCCGTACTATTAAAATATAAAAATATTAACCCCATACGGCAAACAGCAAAACTGAAAAAAGTCAAAATGGCCTAAATAAAAAGTGATCAACAAGTTATACACACCAAATGGTATCAATAAAAAGTAATTAAAAAATTTGCCCTCACACAGCTCTGTACACAAAACTACAAAAAAGTTATAGAAGTCAAAATATGGCGATGAAAAGAAAAAAAATTAAAACGCAAACAAAACTACAAACCGGATTCCAAAAAAGTTGGGACACTATACAAATCGTGAATAAAAACTGAATGCAATGATGTGGAGGTGCCAACTTCTAATATTTTATTCAGAATAGAACATAAATTACGGAACAAAAGTTTAAACTGAGAAAATGTACCATTTTAAGGAAAAAATATGTTGAATCAGAATTTTATGGTGTCAACAAATCCCCAAAAAGTTGGGACAAGGCCATTTTCACCACTGTGTGGCATCTCCCCTTCTTCTTACAACACTCAACAGACGTCTGGGGACCGAGGAGACCAGTTTCTCAAGTTTAGAAATAACAATGCATTCTTGTCTAATACAGGCCTCTAACGTCTTGGCCCTTTGTTGCACCTTCCTCTTTATGATGCGCAAAATGTTCTCTATAGGTGAAAGATCTGGACTGCAGACTGGCCATTTCAGTACCCGGATCCTTCTCCTACGCAGCCATTATGTTGTGATTGATGCAGAATGTGGTCTGGCATTATCTTGTTGAAAAATGCAGGGTCTTCCCTGAAAGAGATGACGTCTGGATGGGAGCATATGTTGTTCTAGAACCTGAATATATTTTTCTGCATTGATGGTGCCTTTCCAGACATGCAAGCTGCCCATGCCACACGCACTCATGCAACCCCATACCATCAGAGATGCAGGCTTCTGAACTGAGCGTTGATAACAACTTGGGTTGTCCTTGTCCTCTTTGGTCCGGATGACATGGCGTCCCAGATTTCCAAAAAGAACTTTGAATCGTGACTCGTCTGACCACAGAACAGTCTTCCATTTTGCAACACTCCATTTTAAATGATCCCTGGCCCAGTGAAAACGCCTGAGCTTGTGGATCTTGCTTAGAAATGGCTTCTTCTTGTAGAAGTTTCACTGTAGAGTTTCAGCTGGCAAGGGCGGATGGCACGGTGGATTGTGTTCACTGACAATGGTTTCTGGAAGTATTCCTGAGCCCATTCTGTGATTTCCTTTACAGTAGCATTCCTGTTTGTGGTGCAGTGTCGTTTAAGGGCCCGGAGATCACGGGCATCCAGTATGGTTTTACGGCCTTGACTCTTGCGCACAGAGATTGTTCCAGATTCTCTGAATCTTCGGATGATGCTATGCAAAGTCTTTGCAATTTTTCACTAGGTAACACCTTTCTGATATTGCTCCACTATCTTTCTGCGCAACATTGTCGGAATTGGTGATCCTCTACCCATCTTGGCTTCTGAGAGACACTGCCACTCTGAGAAGCTCTTTTTATACCCAATCATGTTGCCAATTGACCTAATTAGTGTTAATTGGTCTTCCAGCTCTTCGTTATGCTCATATTTACTTTTTCCAGCCTCTTATTGCTACTTGTCCCAACTTTTTGGGGATTTGTTGACACCGTCAAATTTTGAATCAACGTATTTTTCCTTTAAAATGATATATTTACTCGGATTAAACGTTTGATCTGTCATCTACGTTCTATTACAAATAAAATATTGACATTTGCCATCTCCACATCATTGCATTTCGTTTTTATTCACGATTTGTATAGTGTCCCAACTTTTTGGGAATCCGGTTTGTATACAAATGTGGCATCGCCTTAATTGTACTGACCCAGAAAATGAAGAGTACAAGTCAGTTTTACAGCGTAGTAAATGCCACAAAAACAAAACCCATAAAACTGTGGTAGAATTGCATTTTTTTCCAATTTCACCACATTTTTACAGCTTCCCGCTACATCCTATGCTACTATCCTATATGAAATGGTCCCAATAGAAAGTACAACTCATCCCACAAAAAACAAGTCCTCATACGGATACGGCTATATGAACGGAAAAATAAAAAAAGCTTATGGCTCAAAGAAGGCAGTGAATAAAAGAGGAAAACACAAAAACTGAAGATCACTCCATCAGCAAGGGGTTAAGGTTAGTACAGACCTCCTTTAAAGAGAACCTGTCATCAACTTTATGCTGACCTCACTGAGGGTAGCATAAAATAGTGACAGAAATGCTGATTTCAGCGGTGTGTCACTCATGAGCTAAAAGTAAGTGGTTGTTGAGAACCGGCATCATAATCATTGCAGCCCAGGCCTTGAAAAGAGTCAAATCTACCTGAGAAGAGTCCTGGTTATTCCTAATCTCCTGCTCTCCCCGTCCATCTGCTGATGGTTGACAGTTCTCTCCTAGAAAGAAAGGGAGAAAACTAGGTAGAAGACTGTCAGTCATCAGCAGGTGGGTAGGAGAGCAGGAATTCATGAATAACCAGGACTCTTCTCAGGTGGCCGGGACTCTTTTCCAGGCCCAGTCTGCAATGATTGTGATGTTGGTTCTCGGCAACCACTTACTTTTAACTTTTAAAACGACAGACCGCTGAAATCAACTCACCTGTCTCTACTATTTTTTACTGCCGTTAGTATGGGAATTGGTTTTCTACAGAAATTTGTATTTTAGCATCTTTTAATTCTCATGGTATATTAATATTATTTGTTGCAATGTTTTTAGCTGTCCAAGCTCACACATCACACTGACAGACCGCTCACAGAGCAGATCCCCTCAGGTTTCCCACAGTCTATTTTCCCATGGGAATGATACAGAGTCACTTAAGATGAACATCATTTCAAATAGGAAACTGTAGCAAAGCTGGAAGGTCAATACAGAGTGAGCAGCTAATTCTTCTCGACGACTTTGGATAAGTAAATCTAAGGGCTAGATGGAAAGGTTCGAAAATACTCAAGGAACACCATGCATTAATGAACACTAACCTAAAATACTGTAAGTCTTTACTTTTTCAATTTAATTTATTTGAAGTTGAGCTGTTCACGACAAACATAAGAATTCAGACCATGACCATCGAATGTCTTACTTTAGTAGTCCATCTTCTCCAATCTTACACAACTTCCTGTTGATACCCTGTGTATGTTGTACTGCTGAACTCTAAGAAAACTGTTTGTGGAGTTTCTGTGAGAAGTACCCCAAAGTTACCAGCCATTGACTGGTGAAAATTAAGATGCGCACTGACCCTTTATGAGAGTGCACATGCAATCTAGAGACAGAAGGAAGAGGCCTAGCTGGCAAGTGCAGGCCATGGCCTACCATCGAGAGAAAAGAAGAGAACTCAGGTGACCGGACCTGCCACAAGGAAACCGTGTGGGACTGGCGGATCAAGATCACCGAAGACCCGACGGGAGGGTGAGTGGAGTGCCTCCCATTCCCCCCCCCCCAAGATAGCAAAGCAGAAGTTGGCATGAGCCATAACCATGACATAGCCACTGTTACTATGGTTATCTGCACCACTTTGTAAGTCCAATACCCCAAATCTCTATAAAACAGAAAAGGAGATACCGGTTAAAAACTGTATGTACAAAAACTGTACGTACTGAAAGTACCACGGCCTTCCCCATTGGGAGGGTGTCTGAGCAATAGCTTGCTAGTTCCTGTCAAGGTGTGTTGTTCCATTTGTCTGCCCGTGTACCAATCTCTGCCTGTTTTCTGACTCTGACCCTCCACTGCCTAACCTCTCGGTGGGGTCTTGACTCGAGCACTAAGACTCCCACTGATCTCTAGAACGAGGGGAAAAAGCATGTGCTTAGCATGTTCTCTCTCGTCACTGCAGGACAGAAAGGGAGATGGGCTCAATAGAAAGTCTATGGGCCTGTCTTGCTCCTATGTGGTGGGCTAAGTGGGCACTTCTTTCCTCTTATTCTAGAAATCAGTGGGGGTCTCAGATTCCCAACAATCAAAACTTTTAGTATGTTTCTATAACATATCAAAAGTTTTCTGAAAGCACAGTAAACTTGTATGTCTTTATTTGTACTGTGCACAGTAAAATATGTTAATTTTTGTTTTTATTTTCCACTATCCTTCCTTGGACCACTTTTGGAAGGTAATACCAACCAGGAAAACTCTGCCATTTTAGATCTGCTCTGGCCCAGCATTCTAACCATCACAATTTGGCTCTTGTCAGAGTCACTCAGATCTTTACATCTGTCTATTTTTCCTACTTCAAACATATAAAGAACTGACTGTTCACTTGCCGCTTCAGGGACAGCCTTCGGGGTGTTCTACTTGTGCGACCAAAGAGGAAGCATTACGACACCTAGATGAATGGGCACTGCTAGCCTCTAACCTGTGTCAGAGTCAGAGAGTGAGGTTGATGGTGCCTGGTGGAAGCAGTGTCCTGCCCTGGTGGAGCTCTGAGCACACAAAAGTTGGATGCAAGTATTTTGGTGATCAGCGGCACTACTGCTGGGCGATGCTATCAGCAATATACCTCCACTCCCTAGGGCAGTGTAGCTCACCACTGTTGCAACTGAGCCTGTCTGATGGTGGTTACTCTGGCTGCCTGTTGCATGCTCAGAATGCCAATGGGGTGGGACGCTGTTTCCACTAGCTGCCAAGCAGCATCTGTCCTACTCTGTCTCTAACTGCTCACTATCTGTAAGTTTGGGGGCACTTAACTATGGGAGCACCATTCTTCTGGGAAAGTTTAAGCAATATTTTTGGAGTGTGTCTGTTGGATTTTTGCCTATTCATTCAAAAGACCTTTCTTGCTTAAGATGGGGAGGTATCAAAAGAAACGTCAACACAGAAACTAACCAAAGGACAGTTCTGTGCTGCCTTAGGCTACTTTCACACTAGCGTTTTAGTTTTCCGGTATTGAGATCTGTCATAGGAGCTCAATACCGGGAAAAAACACTTCAGTTTTGTCCCCATTCATTGTCAATTGTGACAAAACTGAACTGAACAGAACAGAATGCTCCAGGATGCGGAGCAAGACAGATCCGGCATGACCCCCAATGCAAGTCAATGGGGATAGATCTGTTTTCTCTGCCACAATAGAAAATTGATCCGTCCTCCATTGACTTTCAGTGGAGTTCATGATGGATCTATCTTGGCAATGTTAAAGGGAATACAACCGGATCTGTTCATAACGGATGCAGGCGGTTGTATTATTAGTAACGGAAGAGTTTTTGCTGCACCCTGCCGGAGCCAGCAAAAACACTAGTGTAAAAGTAGCCTCAGATATGCCAACCCTTGACAGGTGATATTGTCAGGAGATAATCAGTACTATTCAAGTGAATGGGACAAAACTGTAACACCAAGCACAGCTGCAGCTACAAGTATTGTGTTGTACAGCATTAAAGAGATGATACTGCTCCCCTGGGCACTACAGCCCCATCAAACAGCTGATCAGTGAGGGCCCAAAAATCAAATATCGACAGGCTATCCTAAAAATATCAATTTGAAAACCTGGACAACACCTTTAAGGAGTAATTTTTAATGAAATTAGAAAATTCAACTGAGCCAAACGGGTGAGTGATATAGAATTAATATAAAGTTTATGACAAAGACAGATATTTGCTACAAAACGTAACAGTACAAAATAAGAACATTCCATACACTTCTGTTTATGGTCCTGTCTTTGATAAGACCAACTCTTTCCCCCGGATTCTTATTATCTCTTCTCTCAGTAGATGTAAAACTTATTTCAAAGAGACATAAAAACCAGAGGGTGTCACAAACAATAGTTCCATTAGCCTAATGAACGTGGAGTAAGGACAGTGACATGCTTTATTGGTGTTCCTTTTTTTCAGGGTAGGCAAACATCAAATAACATAAAGTGAAGTATAAATCACACAGCTTAGTTTGTGAGGCATGACCAGCTGACCATAATTCTGTCTGCGGATATAAAAGTCTTTCCTGAATGTTACAGAAGTCATGAGCCTGTCCAGATTTGTATATTTGGCTCATCCCCACCCTTACCACATCATGCTCAGAATTAAATTATATCAAAATAAAAATAAATGCAAATATTAATATTCTGAAGAAAGTGAAGAGGCAGATGCAGACATTTTTACATAAGAATACAAGATTGACCATACAGTGGTGCTTGAAAGTTGATGAACCCTCAGAATTGTCTATATTGTGGCATACATTTGATCTAAAACTACATCAGATTTTCATACAAGTCAATAAAGTAGATAAAGATAACAAACAAATAAGTCAAAAATATTAGACTTGGTCATTTTTTTGTTGAGGAAAATGATCCAATGTCACATGTCTGAGTGGAAAAAGTATGTGAACCTTTGCTTTCAGCATCTGTTGTGACTAGAGGTGGGACAAATTTTTTTCTTCAGTTTTATCTCCGTCCAAAATTCCGGAACACTTGCCGGAATGCCGGATTCGTCATTTTTTCCCACTGAAATGCATTAATGCCAGATCCGGCCCCGAGATCTTGATCCGTCTGACAAATGCCATCCGTTTGCATACAGTTTGACGGATCCGGCAGGCAGTTCTGGCGATGGAACTGCCAGCCGGAATCCTCTGCCGCAAGTGTAAAAGTACCCTTAAAATGCTGTTTGTTTTTAGTTTTTTCTTCTTTTGATTGAATGCTCTGTTCCAGAGTCATGATACTAATCTGTCACAGAATAACCTGGTCAAAATCGGGTGTTGGTCTTCTCAAAGAGATGGGATTATGGAGAGCTTACATATAACATTGCAGTAACATTATTTAATGCCAGGGCTGTTTTAGAAACCCTGTAGCATTACAGATTTGCGTGTGGATTGCTCTAATATGGCTTACATTAATCTTTTCTGTTGAGATACAGATGGAGCTGAGCTAAACTTCATGGTTAAAGTAAACAATGGCAGGAAATGTTGACTTTTTCAATGGATTTCAATTACTTTTGTCACAAGATAACTCTGTAACGAGTGTTATCAGCTTGAGCTGTGTCTGTATATCTGCACTATATTATATGTGGTACTCTTAGAAACAGTTGTGAATTAAGACACTGGAAACTAACCATTAACTGCATACATTTATGCATAGTAAGCCCACTCATTTTACACCTAGAAATTAAGTAATGATAGTGGCTTTTGTCAGCTCCTTTAGCGTCCATGGATGGCCTGCACATATGCGCACATTCTCACCAAGACTAGAGATAAACACAATTTAGAAAACTGTTGGCTGAGCACTGGTTCAGATGACACAAGCAAGCTCTGCTTGGCCTAGTGTCCATGTATTTTGAACAGAAACGTATTGCCTGATATGTATCTACCCAGACATCTGCTGACAACCCCAATGGCTCTAACATGTGGCCCATATACAGGGGTGGATCGGGAACTAAAAGTGGCCACCTAATTAGGCAGGACCACATATGTAGGCAGGGCCAGCAATACCATTGTGCAGAGCAATATACCACCTGAGCTGAACCAAATACCATAGTGCAGCACAAAATACTGCCACCTGAGTCACAGTATTGAACTATATCACTGTCCTGAAGATGTCGATACAGTTGAATTCAACTGTAGCTGGCCAGGTGCGTAGGAGAGAATCAGATCGTTATTTACCCAGCTGGCGGCTGTGAGGAGGGCTTGAGTGGCCCACCTAGGCATCGGCCCACCGGGAAATTTCACTGTGGGGTCGATGGCCAATCTGCCCCTGCCCATATTTAAAACAAAAACGCACCTGTCAGTGGAGCTGCCATGCTTGCACTGCTGCCTATTCCTGGCTGCTTCCAGCCCACACAGGACCAGAAAACAGCTTGGTCACCTCTACAGTATCTCCTCAAAGATTGTAAGCTCTTGCAAGCAGGTACATAATACCTAGTGTTTCAGTTGTTGATTACTTTGTAATATCTGATTTTGTGTATATGTTCCCTCAAAGTGCTGCTCAATATATTCGTGCTATATAAAGATTATTATTCTTTATAAGATCATCTTTTAACCTAGTGTCCACTAGATAAGCATTCTTATCGTCAGGTCCTGGTTTGGGAACTGTTCTCTAGTAGTGACATTTCCATTGCCCCATATAAGGTATAATATTCACATCAATGTTGCTTCCAAAGTAATTCTATGAGAAAGATTATAATTGCAGATCTCTAACCAGTGCCATGTCCTCTTCATTCTTGACTCCAAAAGATGTCAAGTTTGTAACCCATGTTAGAGGTCATCACTGATAGAGGGAGCCATGGCGTTTCATTCCATTACGTAGAAACTTTCTGGAAATAGATTCTTTGTTCAGCAAGACAGAAACAGTCACATGCCTGAGAGATTCCCAGCAGTGCACAGCTAGACACATTTATATAAGACATTTTAAAATGCTAACAGCCAGAAGATAGTTCTCTCTCGAAGCTGCCCACTGGGTTGCAAAACTGATCAATTTTTCCAGTCAGCTTAGACTTTTTAAAACTCAAGTAAAAAAAAAAGCTTTTTGGGGGGATGCAAATTTAACATGCAATTTTTGTACATTTTGACCAAATAGATTTTACTTGTTCATTCATATGCATGTAATTGGTGATATCAGATATCGATTTATTTAGTCATGGGTAGTTCAACATGAGCCTGTTATGGGAACTACTCATGAGTTGGTTCTTCTTGATGGTTCTACACACAGTGGTTTAAAAGCTCATATCTAAAAATAAATACTTTGGGGGTCATTTATTATGCTGTAATGCACCTATATTAGGCGTATTTCAGTTGCAGATGGCGGCGCAATGGTTAGTTGCACCGCAATTTGCAACTTTTCCCCAATCGCACATGGTTTAGGAGTAGAAAATGGTCTAAATGTAAACCAGCAAGGAAGTTGGCTTACATTTAGAAGCGGCGGTGCATACGCCGAAGTTATGTAGAGGCCAGCCCCTCTTCATAACTTCAGCAATCCACTGCCAGTGCAGAGGCTTTAGTAAGACCGGCATCTAAAATGTCGGTCTTAATAAATGACCCCCTTTGTTCCTTTCCATTCTATTTGGCCAATATTTAGTTATATTCTACCACAAAAATTGGACAAACCCCAATGAGATAAATTCCCCTAAGGCCTCATGCACACAACTGTATGTATTTTGTGTGCTTTCTGCATCCATAAGTCCATACCGCAAAAAGATAGAACATGTCTTCTACTTGGCCACAAAATGCAGACCACAGACCCATTGAAGTCAATGAGTCTGCAAAAAAAATAATGTAACATGGACGTCATACGGACCCTAAAATACATACGGTGATGTACATGAGGCCTAAGCCTGATTTCTCTACATCGGATCAGGTACTACTGTATATTGAACAAAAGCAAAGTAAAGGCGACAAAGTTTTTAGTATAGTAACTTCTTCCTACAAGATGGGAATGGAAGTACAATTAATCCCATTTAGCCGCTTCCAGCTAGGAAGCCTGGGGATGTCTAGGAGGCAGAAGCAGAGCTTTCTCTATGGGTTTTTAATGTCAGCCTGGTTTCTGTTCCAACCCATTAAACAAAGAAGTTAACATCTGAGTGATAATACTCTACCAGGTATCGGAACCTTTTTTTTTAGAACAGTTGGCAAATAGTTAAAATATATTTTAATATTGACCACTGGCTAAACACTCTGTGTGCACTGGCGCTACCTCCTGTATCCTACCACTGGTGCTGCGGTACTGCAGCAGTACTGCCGCAATAATAAAACAAGCTGTATTTTAATTGATAAGGTCCTGATGGGTCATGTGACATGGCCAGTGTCACATGACCTGTCCCCCGCAACTCAGAACAGTTGAGCGCCGACTCATCAATATCGGCGCTCAGTTCCCCAAGTGCTCGTTGTCTAGGGGATCGAGGACGCCGGCCACGCCGATGAAGCGCGTGAGGCCAGGTCCTCCCCTCCCTCTGGTTGCTATAGAGATGAGGACGCCGGCCGCGTCCTCGCTCCTCTTCACTAGGGGAAGTTACACAGGAGAGTTACACCATTATTACACAATATAATTGCCAAACGGGCATACTCAGAAATATTATTAAAAAACACTGGGGAATGCTCAAGGAGGATAAAATAATAGGTGACTATATCCCTTTCAAAAAACTAAATTCATATATAGAAAAGCCAAAAATGTGGGGAACTTGGTGTCACCCACAAACAAATGTATTAATATACAGGGCAACTAAACTAAGAAAAAAATCACAGAGAGGTTTTTTCCAATGTGGAAGTTGCGTTGTATGTAAAAAGTAAAAAATCACCCCAATAAATGGGAAAACTTTGCAAATTAAAAATAATAACACAAATGATTCAGCAATATATGATATTAAAGATCATATAACATGCAAAAGTCAGGGAGTTATTTATTCGATGACCTGCCCGTGTAATAAAATATACATAGGAAGCACTAAAAGATCATTATGCAAAAGAATAAGGGAACATTCACTTCAACCCCGCTAGCTAAAACCCCCTTAATGACCAGGCCACTTTTTACACTTCTGCACTACACTACTTTCACCGTTTATTGCTCGGTCATGCAACTTACCACCCAAATGAATTTTACCTCCTTTTCTTCTCACTAATAGAGCTTTCATTTGGTGGTATTTCATTGCTGCTGACATTTTTACTTTTTTTGTTATTAATCGAAATGTAACGATTTTTTTGCAAAAAAATGAAATTTTTCACTTTCAGTTGTAAAATTTTGCAAAAAAAACGACATCCATATATAAATTTTTCGCTAAATTAATTGTTCTACATGTCTTTGATAAAAAAAAAATGTTTGGGTAAAAAAAAAATTGTTTGGGTAAAAGTTATAGCATTTACAAACTATGGTAAAAAATGTGAATTTCCGCTTTTTGAAGCAGCTCTGACTTTCTGAGCACCTGTCATGTTTCCTGAGGTTCTACAATGCCCAGACAGTACAAACACCCCAAAAATTACCCCATTTTGGAAAGAAGACACCCCAAGGTATTCCGTGAAGGGCATGGCGAGTTCCTAGAATTTTTTATTTTTTGTCACAAGTTAGCGGAAAATGATGATTTTTTTTTTTTTTCTTACAAAGTCTCATATTCCACTAACCTGTGACAAAAAATAAAAACTTCCATGAACTCACTATGCCCATCACAAAATACCTTGGGGTGTCTTCTTTCCAAAATGGGGTCACTTGTGGGGTAGTTATACTGCCCTGGCATTCTAGGGGCCCAGATGTGTGAGAAGAAGTTTGCAATCAAAATCTGTAAAAAATGACCGGTGAAATCCGAAAGGTGCACTTTGGAATGTGTGCCCCTTTGCCCACCTAGGCTGCAAAAAAGTGTCACACATCTGGTATCGCCGTACTCGGGAGAAGTTGGGGAATGTGTTCTGGGGTGTCATTTTACATATACCCATGCTGGGTGAGAGAAATATCTTGGCAAAAGACAACTTTTCCCATTTTTTTATACAAAGTTGGCATTTGACCAAGATATTTATCTCACCCAGCATGGGTATATGTAAAATGACACCCCAAAACACATTCCCCAACTTCTCCTGAGTACGGCGATACCAGATGTGTGACACTTTTTTGCAGACTAGATGCGCAAAGCGGCCCAAATTCCTTTTAGGAGGGCATTTTTAGACATTTGGATCCCAGACTTCTTCTCACGCTTTAGGGCCCCTAAAAAGCCAGGGCAGTATAAATACCCCACATGTGACCCCATTTTGGAAAGAAGACACCCCAAGGTGTTCAATGAGGGGCATGGCGAGTTCATAGAATTTTTTTTTTTTGGCATAAGTTAGCGGAAATTGATTTTTTTTTTGTTTTTTCTCACAAAGTCTCACATTCCGCTAACTTGGGACAAAAATTTCAATCTTTCATGGACTCAATATGCCCCTCACGGAATACCTTGGGGTGTCTTCTTCTTTCAGAAATGGGGTCACATGTGGGGTATTTATACTGCCCTGGCATTTTAGGGGCCCTAAAGCGTGAGAAGAAGTCTGGAATATAAATGTCTAGAAATTTTACGCATTTGGATTCCGTGAGGGGTATGGTGAGTTCATGTGAGATTTTATTTTTTGACACAAGTTAGTGGAATATGAGACTTTGTAAGAAAAAACAAACAAAAAAAAAAAAACTATTTCCGCTAACTTGGGCCAAAAAAATGTCTGAATGGAGCCTTACAGGGGGTGATCAATGACAGGGGGGTGATCAATGACAGGGGGGTGATCACCCATATAGACTCCCTGATCACCCCCCTGTCATTGATCACCCCCCCTGTAAGGCTCCATTCAGACGTCCGTATGATTTTTACGGATCCACGGATACATGGATCGGATCCGCAAAACACATACGGACGTCTGAATGGAGCCTTACAGGGGGGTGATCAATGACAGGGGGGTGATCAGGAAGTCTAAATGGGTGATCACCCCCTTGTCATTGATCACCCCCCTGTAAGGCTCCATTCAGACGTCCGTATGCGTTTTGCGGATCCGATCCATGTATCCGTGGATCCGTAAAAATCATACGGACGTCTGAATGGAGCCTTACAGGGGGGTGATCAATGACAGGGGGGTGATCAGGAAGTCTATATGGGTGATCACCCCCTTGTCATTGATCACCCACCTGTAAGGCTCCATTCAGACGTCCGTATGTGTTTTGCGGATCCGATCCATGTATCCGTGGATCCGTAAAAATCATACGGACGTCTGAATGGAGCCTTACAGGGGGGTGATCAATGACAGGGGGGTGATCAGGAAGTCTATATGGGTGATCACCCCCTTGTCATTGATCACCCACCTGTAAGGCTCCATTCAGACGTCCGTATGTGTTTTGCAGATCCGATCCATGTATCCGTGGATCCGTAAAAATTATACGGACGTCTGAATAGAGCCTTACAGGGGGGTGATCAATGACAGGGGGGTGATCAATGACAGGGAAGTGATCAGGAAGTCTATATGTGTGATCACCCCCTCATGCACACAACAGTATTTTTTCACGGTCCGCAAAAACGGGGTCCGTAGGTCCGTGATCCGTGACCGTTTTTTCGTCCGTGGGTCTTCCTTGATTTTTGGAGGATCCACGGACATGAAAAAAAAGTTGTTTTGGTGTCCGCCTGGCCGTGCGGAGCCAAACGGATCCGTCCTGAATTACAATGCAAGTCAATGGGGACGGATCCGTTTGATGTTGACACAATATGGTGCCATTTCAAACGGATCCGTCCCCATTGACTTTCAATGTAAAGTCTGGAGTCCCTTTTATACCATCGGATCGGAGTTTTCTCCAATCCGATGGTATATTTTAACTTGAAGCGTCCCCATCACCATGGGAACGCCTCTATGTTAGAATATACTGTCGGATATGAGTTACATCGTGAAAACTCATTTCCGACAGTATATTCTAACACAGAGGCGTTCCCATGGTGATGGGGACGCTTCTAGTTAGAATATACTACAAACTGTGTACATGACTGCCCCCTGCTGCCTGGCAGCACCCGATCTCTTACAGGGGGCCGTGATCAGCACAATTAACTCCTCAGGTGCCGCACCTGAAGGGGTTAATTGTACTATCATATCCCCCTGTAAGAGATCAGGGCTGCCAGGCAGCAGGGGGCAGACCCCCCCCCCTCCCCAGTTTGAATATCATTGGTGGCCAGTGCGGCCTCCCCCCCCTCCCTCCCTCTAATAAATCGTTGGTGGCACAGTGTGCGCCCCCCATCGCCCCCCCCCCTCCCTCCCTCTATTGTAATAAATCGTTGGTGGCACAATGTGCACCCCCCATCGGCCCCTCCCTCTATTGTAATAAATCGTTGGTGGCACAGTGTGCGCCCCCCATCGGCCCCCCCTCCCTCTATAGCAGTAACAACATTGGTGGCCAGTGTGCGGCCTCCCATCTCCCCCCCCCCCCCCCCATCCCGATCATTGGTGGCAGCGTAGTTCCGATCGGAGTCCCAGTTTAATCGCTGGGGCTCCGATCGGTAACCATGGCAACCAGGAAGCTACTGCAGCCCTGGTTGCCATGGTTACTTAGCAATAGTACAATAGTAGAAGATTCATACTTACTTGCTGGCTGCTGCGATGTCTGTGACCGGCCGGGAGCTCCTCCTACTGGTAAGTGACAGTTCATTTAGCAATGCGCCACACAGACCTGTCACTTACCAGTAGGTGGAGCTCCTGGCCAGACACGAACATCGCAGCAGCCAGCAGGTAACTATGAATCTTCTACTATTGTACTATTGCTAAGTAACCATGGCAACCAGGACTGCAGTAGCGTCCTGGTTGCCATGGTTACCGATCGGAGCCCCAGCGATTAAACTGGGACTCCGATCGGAACTACGCTGCCACCAATGATCGGGGGGGGGGGGGGGAGATGGGAGGCTGCACACTGGCCACCAATGTTGTTAATGCTATATAGGGAGGGGGGCCGATGGGGGGCGCACACTGTGCCACCAACGATTTATTACAATAGAGGGAGGAAGGGGGGGGCCCGATGGGGGGCGCACACTGTGCCACCAACGATTTATTACAATAGAGGGAGGAAGGGGGGGGAGCCGGGGGGCCGCACACTGGCCACCAAGCTATTATTACAATAGAGGGAGGGAGGGAGGGGGGGGCCGCACTGGCCACCAATGATATTCAAACTGGGGAGGGGGGGGTCTGCCCCCTGCTGCCTGGCAGCCCTGATCTCTTACAGGGGGATATGATAGTACAATTAACCCCTTCAGGTGCCGCACCTGAAGGGGTTAATTGTGCTGATCACGGCCCCCTGTAAGAGATCGGGTGCTGCCAGGCAGCAGGGGGCAGTCTTGTACACAGTTTGTAGTGTATTCTAACTAGAAGCGTCCCCATCACAAAGTGAAAACTTAGATCTGAAAAAGCTTTTATGCAGACGGATCTTCGGATCCGTCTGTATGAAAGCAACCTACGGCCACGGATCACGGACACGGATGCCAATCTTGTGTGCATCCGTGTTCTTTCACGGACCCATTGACTTGAATGGGTCCGTGAACCGTTGTCCGTCAAAAAAATAGGACAGGTCAAACGGCACAAAAAATAGGACAGGAAAACGGCACAACGGCCACGGATGCACACAACGGTCGTGTGCATGAGGCCTAAGGCTCCATTCCGACGTCCGTATGTGTTTTGCGGATCCGATCCATGTATCCGTGGATCCGTAAAAATCATACGGATGTCTGAATGGAGCCTTACAGGGGGGTGATCAATGACAGGGGGGTGATCAATGACAGGGGGGTGATCAGGAAGTCTATATGGGTGATCACCCCCTTGTCATTGATCACCCCCCTGTAAGGCTCCATTCAGACGTCCGTATGCGTTTTGCGGATCCGATCCATGTATCCTTGGATCCGTAAAAATCATACGGACGTCTGAATGGAGCCTTACAGGGGGGTGATCAATGACAGGGGGGTGATCAATGACAGGGGGGTGATCAGGGAGTCTGTATGGGGTGATCAGGGGTGATCAGTGGTTCATAAAGGGTTAATAAGTGACAAGGGGGGTGTAGTGTAGTGTAGTGGTGTTTGGTGGTACTTTACACAGCTACCTGTGTCCTCTGGTGATCGATCCAAGCAAAAGGGACCACCAGAGGACCAGGTAGCAGGTATACTAGACGCTGTTATCAAAACAGCGTCTAATATACCTGTTAGGGGTTAAAAAAATCACATCTCCAGCCTGCCAGCGAACGATCGCCGCTGGCAGGCTGGAGATCCACTCGCTTACCTTCCGTTCCTGTGTGCGCGCGTTCACGGGAAATCTTGGCTATCGCGGGAGGACGCGTATATGCGTACGGTGGTCCTGTAGCGGTTAATAACATCCATAGAAAGTATGATGGACATCCGTTATCCCGACATTATAGGGAGAAACATGAGGGAACCCGTTTTCGAGGCATAGAATTAGTTAAGAAGGACAAGAGAGGAGGAGATTTCATCCAAAAAATGTCCAAAGTGGAAACACGATGGATTTTCAACCTGAACACCTTGGCACCACTAGGGTTAAACTCATAAATTGCACTGTTTGCATTCCAATGAATAGAAAGAACACAAACGACCAATAAGGGGTTACGATAAAAGGGGAGGAGATACCTATATTAAGAACATGGGAATGTATTTTGCACTATGGTATTGCTGATGCCGCCTACTTGTGTTACTCTGCCTTCTGTCAATTTGGACCCCCCCACAACATGTAGCCACTTTTAATTTTTTTTCCAGGGCCACTTTAAGTCCGCCACTGAGTGTCTCAATCTCTCTACTTAGATGTACTTGTGTATAAGCGGTGGAGACAGTAATTCCTATTGTGCAGACCAGCCAATAATCAGTGCACTATACATGGCTTCTTCACGCCAGGACCGGACACCTAAGGGCTGATGCACACGAACGCATTTTCTTTCCGTGTCCATTCCGTTTTCTTTGCGGACCATATGCATAACCATTCCTTTCAATGGGTCTGCAAAAAAAATGGAAATGACTCAGTGTGCATTCTGTTCTGTAAGTCCGTTCCACAAAAAAATAGAACATGTCTTGTTATTGTCCGCAATACGGACAAGGATAAAACTGTTCTATTAGGGGCCAGCTGTTCAGTTCTGCAAAATACGAAATGTACACGGACATCATCCGTATTTTTTGCGGATCCGTGTTTTGCAGACCGCAAAATACATATGCTCATGTGCATGAGCCCTAAGGAGGGCGTTCTTAGAGGGAAACAAAAGAACACCAATGGACAACATATGTAGCAGCAATATCTAGACAAATGAATACCTTTCTATCATTCTACCATGCTACGACACAATTTATACTGCTTGATATTCGATAAAGTTGGGGGCTCCTAAACTGCTTTTTAACTAATGCCTATAGATCGTTGTTATTTAAATTACATTTATTTAACCTACATACCACCCTACTGTACAAATGTAAGGATTATTCATTAATTATTTTGCAGGAGGTGAACAGGAACCAGAGCAGTAGAACTGAAAATATATCATTTACAATCACTTACAGTAATTCCCTTCTCATGTCAAATGGAGGGTAGACAGACCCAAAGGTTGAAAAAAGCAAAGGAGAGAAGTTATGATAGAGGTCAGTAGGCTTTAATAGGCAAACAAGTGGCACCTTTAATGTTGGGGTTGAAACATCAGAAAATTTAAAGACAAGTATAAATGGGAGCGGTGACAAGGAGCAACCTTGACAGGTACCACATTGTTTTGACACATCCAAGGAACAAAAAAAAAACTCAATCAATCAGAATAATTTCCTTTGGTGGGTCAAACTGTTCCTTTTCAAAAACGGTGATTTCCTTTTTCTGGATATACAGATTAGACATACTCTAATTAATTAAAAACAGTGATGGGTAGAATGGGACGGATTGCAGCTGTTTTCAGTATGGCCATATATATGCATTTTACTATTTTTCGAAAATACCAGTGAATTAAAAGCAAGTGGGCATATCTCAATCAATGATATCCTATTATTGCTTGGAGAAGTGCACAAGGTTGAATGAATACTGTATGATATCTCGAAATCAGTTGTCTCTTAAATAAATGCAGTTCTTGTTATAGTCATTCAAGTGCAACTAATACTTTTTGTCAGGAAAGTGCCTGGAATCCATTTTACACAGCTTTACTGTATGCGATTTTAGATTCCAACATAAAGGTACATCTACCATGTTACTAGGAACTTCTTCATATTGAGTATCACATCTCACCTTTAACTATAATATTCATGTAATCTACTAATATTATGCAATAACATTGCAACATGTTACAATGGAAGAACATAGATCATGCTCTACATCCAGTATCTGGCATCTTCTTGATATTTCGTCCTAAGTGATTGCCTGGTTGGATAAATCTACCTTTTTATAGACATAAATGGGTCTGGTTATATAATAAGAGACTCCTACACCTTAGGGATCTTAATAGAATAGGCTTTCCTATATACAGAGGCTGTTTCTCTTATAGAACTTTTGAAGTCTAACTCAAGTGTCCAAAACTTCCTTGACATGAAAGTGTCTTCACGTGTCAAGAGCCAGGCTGTACATGTGTACAGTGCAGATATTTATGGAAAAGTATAGTGTCTTCTATAGTCCAATGTAGCATAAAAACACTAAAAAATTACCCCACTTCTATGTTTGAAAGAGGTTCTCGATGCTAAACATCAATTATTAAAACATTTCTTGAGGCAGACTTGCAGTAAATGCTAATTAATAATTTAGCTGTGTAAATCCCTTTCATATACTCAAAAGCTAAAACATTAATGGCATTGGCTAGCAGTAAGTGCCAAAAGTGTGTTCATCTATGACAATTGTTCTTCTTTTGTTTTATGTTTTTGTATTACTTGAGCCTTGTGATAACTACACACATTTTATATATACACATTCCAGTCACATTATAATGACATCCAACTAATATCCAGAGTAACTGCTGTGTGCAGCACGGACAGCAGCTACACAGGCTGGGAGTGACTCAATAAGGTCCTGGTAGGTTGTCACAGGTATTTGGAGCCATGCTTACTGCAGAGCATCCCACAGCTTCTGGAGGGTGTGTGGGGGAGGTTCCATAGAGCGAACATAAAGATCAAGGTTGTCCCACAGATGCTCAATTGTGTTCAAGTCTGGGGAATTAGGAGGCCAGGGTAGTACTTTGAAGTCTTGGCCATGCTCTTCTAACAAATATTGGATGTTTAGCCACGTGACATATACATTATCTTGCTAGAAGATCCAATCCACCCCAAGGAGGACAATCAGCATGTGTCATGGTAGGTGATGGAAGGGAAGCAAACCAAATACAACAAAAGCAACAAAACACCAGGCTAAGCCCCAAAGCTAGGGAACAGGGAAAGGTCACCACCTGACAATCCCTGAGCCTTTCTCTGACTGCTGACAACATGAGAAAATCTTTAAGGTGGAAGTGCTCATGCACTAGAACCTAAGCCTAGCTGAAACTGTAACAAACCCTCAGCTAGGGAGCTGGAGATAAGACGACCGGTTCCTAGCGCTAGGTGCAGGTACCAACATCTTCCTGAGGCCTAGCCAGAACACACAACAAAAGAGAAGGAGTAGGACTTAGCTTAAGATGGACGGGGAGCAGGAGATCCACCAAACACCATCTGAGAACTGTAGAAGCAAATATAAACCGCAAGGGCAATAGTGAGAGGCGGGTATAAATAGCACCACTAAATAGCTAATGAGCAGAACCTGTGGGGAGGTGGGATCCTGCCCAAAACCACAACAAAGGGAAACATAACAATCTGTCAGATCAACTCACGTGCAGCAAGTCTGTCAGATCTTCTCAGGCCTCTCACAGGGCAGGGCGTGACAGTACACCCCCTTCTACGGGTGACCTCCGGGCACCCAGGACCAACCTTATCCGGGTGTGCCCTGTGAAAGGCCTTCACAAGGCGACTAGCATCGACATTGGTAGCCGGAACCCACATTCTTTCCTAAGGGCCGTATCCCCTCCAATGCACAAGGTACTGAAGGGAGCCACAAAGAACATTTACATTTTGTGACTCACAGGTGATGTCTCCTCTGATTGGAATTTATCACTTTCTTGTCTGTCTCGTCTAGAAGGTTAGGGTTAGACATTCATGATGACTTCTCCCAGATGTATTCGGCTTCTGGCTTTTGCTGCCTACCCTCACTCTGTGTTCCTAAACACAGAATCACATATAGTGCCTCTAAATATAATAGCACCAATGATAGGGCTTCCTGAATATAATTGATTCACACACCGTGCCCCTGTTACAACAGTGGGTGTGAAACCACTGTGGTAGGCAACAGATTTGGCTTTGGGCTATCCCCAAGGGTGTTATCCTGGCAGTCCCCTGGTATTCACCCTCAAGGGATCTGGACTTCGCTGCACGGGAGCCACCAGGCCACTACCTCTTGGAGTACTCTCTGTGTGGTTAACTGCTGACCCTTGGGGGACAGAGACACTGATGCAGAGCACCTAGGGGACAAACAGAATTGTAGTCAGGGACAGGCTGAAGTCAGAGTTGGCAGAGAACGTGTAATATGGTAAATGGCCAAAGTTTTTTTTGCAGGCAGCGTAGTAAGGGTAACAGACAGTGGTCATGTCAGGCAGCAGAGGGTCAAATATGGGTAGCCAGGCAGAGGCCAGTACAGGGATGGACAACAAGAAACAGCACACCTTTCAGGAATAAGCAAGCTAATACACCTATTGCTTAGCACCGTCCCCCTTGGGAAGGTGTATAAGTATTCACAGGTTACCAGCCATTGGCTGGTGAAGATTAGGATGCACTTGCGCTTACTCTTTAAGAGCCAAAGGGAGCACGCACACCCTATGGGCACTGGAGGAGGGATCTTGCCTGCAGAGGAGTTCTTAATACAAGCAGAGGCCCAAGGCAGGGACAATCTGGGAGAGGTTATTGATAGTGGAATCAGCAGCTGGAATTCCAGGGGAGACAGTCACAGGAAGGGGAACCCTTAATTGATGGCCATATGCAATGAAGAAAGGGCTCCCACCAGAATGGTTGTCAGAAAATTCCACCCAGGGGAGTAAAGCAGCCAAGTCATCATGATATGAAGAAGTGTTGCAGATAATTGACCAGAATCTGATTGATGCGCTCCACTTGTCCACTGAATTGCGGATGGTAGACTGATTTAAGTCCAGTTTAATGTCTAACATGCAGATGGCTCTACAAAATTTGGAGGTGAACTGTAAACTCCCCCCCCCCCCCCCCCCCCCATTAGACACAATGTGTATGGGCATTCCATTTAACAGAACAATTTGGCCAGTTGGCTGGCATAAAGAAAGCCAGGCAGAGGAAAAAAGTGAGCCATCGCAAACAATTATTAGCCACCACCCAGATTACTGAGCACTCAGATGAAGAAGGCAGATGAGTGACATAATCTATGGCGATGTGCAGCCGAAATAGGAACAGTCAACATATAAAAAATGTGAACTGTCTGTAATAATTGGCAAGCCCCAAAAATTGCTGCATAGCACGCAGACCAGTAAGACAGGGCCAGTCCAGTATAGCTGACAACTTCTCAGGATCCATCTCTGTGCCACAGTCAGAGATAATGCAGCCCGGGAAAGGTAAAGAGGTCATTCAAACACGCACTTTTCAAACTTAACATAAGGTCTGTTATCTCTCAAACGCTGGAGGACTGTGCATACATGTCTCCAGTGTGAAGTCAGATCAGGTCAAGTGAGAAGATCAGGATGGATCACTAAATACCGTACATGATTAACAAATTCTTGAAAATCGCAGGAGCATTACTGAGTCTGAGGCCTCATGCACACGATCACCGTTTCGTTTTTTGCGGTCTGCAAACCGCAAGCCGCCCTTGTGCCTTCTGCAATTTGCAGAACGGAATGGGTGGCCTATTGTAGAAATGCCTATTCTTGTCCGCAAAACGGACAAGAATAGGACATGCTATATTTTTTTTGTGGAGACACGGAACGGAGCAACGGATGCAGACAGCACACAGAGTGCTGTCCACATCTTTTGCGGCCCCATTGAAGTGAAGGGGTCTGCACCCGAGCCGCAAAAAATGCAGCTCGGATGCGGACCACAACAACGTTTGTGTGCATGAGGCCTAAAGGGCATAACGGGATATTCATAGTAGTTCATTTTGGTCTTTATTAAAAGATTTTCAGCGTTTTTTATCATAAAGGGTTAAGTTTTAGTCTAGCTGTGAGCATCTTACTTTTACTTTGAGCTGTCATCTGATGGCTATGTGTAGTCCTTATCTCTGAACTCTGGTCAGTCAGTTCATAAAGACTTATTTAAGCCACATTCTTATCAGTTTCATAAGACTTAAGCTATAATCAGTGTGAATGAGCTCTCAAAAATTAGAAATAAGGCTTCACATGAGCCCTCGGCTGAGTTCCCAGACCAATCGCAAAAAAAAAAATTTACCTCTAAATTAGTATAATGCAATAATAAAAAATTTCCCCAAGGCCTTTAAAAGTGGTCTCCCACTCATCACTCTCAGATGTGAATCAGAATGTAAGCTCCTCGGAGATCCAACTTAGTGAAAATTCTGTCTCCATGAAGCCTATCTAAGAGTTGAGGAACTAGGGTACTTGTTTTTCACGGTAATTTTATTCAGTACATGATAGTCAATACATGGCCGGAGTGAGCCATCTTTCTTCTTGACAAAGAAGAACCCAGCACCTACAGGTGAAGAAGACTTCTAATTTAAACCCCTTTCCAGGTTTTCTTTAATATTATCAGACATGGCTTGTGTTTCACAGTGATAACGGATAGTAGTTCCCGGCACCAGGTCAATGGGACTATTGTAAGAACAATGAGGTGGCAGAATTTCAGCTTCCTTTTTGCCATATAGGAGGTAACTTTCATAGGAGGTAGCCCCTGAAGATACTGAGGAGCAGATGGAGCTCAGATGGCAGAACTGAGGCCAGACAGCAGCAGTGAGAGGCAGATCCCGAATGCAGAATCAGCCTTTAGTTCCAGTCTAGAATAGGACTGCGCAAGCAAAGCCAAGGTAATCCCAGTAGGAGAGAACTGGTAGATACAGGCAGGATATAAAAAGAGATCTTCTGTGTGCAACGTTCCAACCAGAGTCTCCATGAGCACAGTGACGTACAGTATGAATTCTGGGAGCGCCTTTCCACTGACAGATGTCCCACCAAGGACTTCTCCAGACGCAAGGTAGGTACTGCTGAACCAGAGTCCAGGAAGGCCTGCATGGTAAACCGAATCTCACCAGATGACAGAGACACAGAAAGTGCTAATTTTGGAGAGAGCATGTCTTCACCCAGGGTCATCTCTTCAACCGACGCTAAGCTCTGGAGTTTCCTGTCTTGAGAGGGCACATGTGCAAATAGTGTCATTTGGCTCCATAAACCAAACAAAAAACCATACTGCGTCTATGCAGATGCTCCTCCTCTGGCAACTCCTTGTCAAGTTATATAGATTTAGGATCAGGAGGTGCAGTAGATGGAAGGATGGGCCTCTGGAAAGTAGGTGCAGAGTCCCTGAAGGGTTCACTGAAACAAATATCAATTTCGGTAGCCAATCAGGTCATCCATGGTAGATGGGACATCATGACTAGCCAGTTCATCTTTTATGCGATCAGACAATCCTTCCTAGAATGCTTCCAACACAGCCTCATTGCTCCATGACAATTCAGAAGCAAGGATGCAGAACTATATAGCATATTGCTCAACTGTGAGGTTGCCTTGGCGAAGGCCCGGGAGAGATGAGGCAGCAGAGGAAGTACGTCCAGGTTCCTCGAATACCTTGCTGAAGATAAATATTACTGGTCAGAGGGTCACTAAGTTTCCATAGAGGAGTAGTCCAGGTGACTATTTCACCTGACAGGAGGGATACCAATAATGTTATCTTGGACGGGTCAGTAAGAAACTGGTGGGCCAGTAACTTAAAGTGGATAGTACAGTGGTTCATGAATCCACTATAAAACTTGGAATCCCGGTCATAACATGAAGGAACTGGGAGGTGCAGGTTAGAGACCCTTGGGACTGTGAATGGTGGAGGTGATGGTTCAGACACTGTGGCTTGAGATTGCAGTAGAGGAATGGTAGTGGACAGGGTGCCCAAGCAGGCAGAGATAGTATGCAGTTAATGCAGCAGTTACTCCTGCCAAGAACAATGAGAAGTCAGCTCTTTATACACTTCAGGCAGGCCCATTTTGGGAGAGCCAGTGGATTCCATGGAGTGAGCAAACTGTTGCAGCAGTGGGTGTGGAACCCCTGCGTTAACCACCAGATTTGGTTTAGATTAACCACTTAAGGACCACAGGTTTATACCCCCCTAGTGACCAGGCCCTTTTTTACAAATCGGCACTCCACAACTTTAGCGGTTTATTGCTCGGTCATGCAACTTACCACCCAAATTAATTTTACCTCCTTTTCTTCTCACTAATAGAGCTTTCATTTGGTGGTATTTCATTGCTGCTGACATTTTTACTTTTTTTGTTATTAATCGAAATGTAATGTTTTTTTTGCAAAAAAATGACATTTTTCACTTTCAGTTGTAAAATTTTGCAAAAAAAACGACATCCATATATAAATTTTTCAGCTAAATTTATTGTTCTACATGTCTTTGATTAAAAAAAAATGTTTGGGTAAAAAAAAAATGGTTTGGGTAAAAGTTATAGCGTTTACAAACTATGGTACAAAAATGTGAATTTCCGCTTTTTGAAGCAGCTCTGACTTTCTGAGCACCTGTCATGTTTCCTGAGGTTCTACAATGCCCAGACAGTAGAAACCCCCCACAAATGACCCCATTTCAGAAAGTAGACACCCTAAGGTATTCGCTGATGGGCATAGTGAGTTCATAGAACTTTTTATTTTTTGTCACAAGTTAGCGGAAAATGATGATTTATTTTTATTTTTATTTTTTTTCTTACAAAGTCTCATATTCCACTAACTTGTGACAAAAAATAAAAACTTCCATGAACTCACTATGCCCATCACGAAATACCTTGGGGTGTCTTCTTTCCAAAATGGGGTCACTTGTGGGGTAGTTATACTGCCCTGGCATTCTAGGGCCCCTAATGTGTGGTTAGTAGTTTGAAATCAAAATGTGTAAAAAATGGCCTGTGAAATCCGAAAGGTGCTCTTTGGAATGTGTGCCCCTTTGCCCACCTAGGCGGCAAAAAAGTGACACACATCTGGTATCACCGTACTCAGGAGAAGTTGGGGAATGTGTTTTGGGGTGTCATTTTACATATACCCATGCTGGGTGAGAGAAATATCTTGGCAAAAGACAACTTTTCCCATTTTTTTATACAAAGTTGGCATTTGACCAAGATATTTATCTCACCCAGCATGGGTATATGTAAAATGACACCCCAAAACACATTGCCCAACTTCTCCTGAGTACGGCGATACTAGATGTGTGACACTTTTTTGCAGCCTAGGTGGGCAAAGGGGCCCACATTCCAAAGAGCACCTTTAGGATTTCACCGGCCATTTTTTACAGATTTTGATTTCAAACTACTTCGCACACATTAGGGCCCCTAAATTGCCAGGGCAGTATAACTACCCCACAAGTGACCCCATTTTGGAAAGAAGACACCCCAAGGTATTCCGTGAGGGGCATGGCGAGTTCCTGGAATTTTTTATTTTTTGTCACAAGTTAGTGGAATATGAGACTTTGTAAGAAAAAAAAATAATAATAAAAAAATCATCATTTTCCGCTAACTTGTGACAAAAAATAAAAAATTATAGGAACTCGCCATGCCCCTCACGGAATACCTTGGGGTGTCTTCTTTCCAAAATGGGGTCACTTGTGGGGTAGTTATACTGCCCTGGCATTCTAGGGGCCCTAATGTGTGGTAAGTAGTTTGAAATCAAAATGTGTAAAAAATTACCTGTGAAATCCGAAAGGTGCTCTTTGGAATGTGTGCCCCTTTGCCCACCTAGGCGGCAAAAAAGTGACACACATCTGGTATCGCCGTACTCAGGAGAAGTTGGGGAATGTGTTTTGGGGTGTCATTTTACATATACCCATGCTGGGTGAGAGAAATATCTCTGCAAACGACAACTTTTCCCATTTATTTATACAAAGTTGGCATTTGACCAAGATATTTATCTCACCCAGCATGGGTATATGTAAAATGACACCCCAAAACACATTCCCCAACTTCTCCTGAGTACGGCGATACCAGATGTGTGACACTTTTTTGCAGCCTAGATGCGCAAAGGGGCCCAAATTCCTTTTAGGGGGGCATTTTTAGACATTTGGATCCCAGACTTCTTCTCACGGTTTCAGGCCCCTAAAATGCCAGGGCAGTATAAATACCCCACATGTGACCCCATTTTGGAAAGAAGACACCCCAAGGTATTCAATGAGGGGCCTGGCGAGTTCATAGAATTTTTTATTTTTTTGCATAAGTTAGCGGAAATTGATTTTTTTTTGTTTTTTTCTCACAAAGTCTCACTTTCCGCTAACTTAGGACAAAAATTTCAATCTTTCATGGACTCAATATGCCCCTCACGGAATACCTTGGGGTGTCTTCTTTCCGAAATGGGGTCACATGTGGGGTATTTATACTGCCCTGGCTTTTTAGGGGCCCTAAAGCGTGAGAAGAAGTCTGGAATATAAATGTCTAAAAATGTTACGCATTTGGATTCCGTGAGGGGTATGGTGAGTTCATGTGAGATTTTATTTTTTGACACAAGTTAGTGGAACATGAGACTTTGTAAGAAAAAAAAAAATTATTATATTTCCGCTAACTTGGGCCCAAAAAAATTCTGAATGGAGCCTTACAGGGGGGCGATCAATGACAGGGGGGTGATCAGGGAGTGTATATGGGGTGATCACCCCCCTGTCACTGATCACCCCTCTGTCATTGATCACCCCTCTGAAAGGCTCCATTCAGACGTCCATATGTTTTTTACGGATCCACGGATACATAGATCGGAACCGCAAAGCACATACGGACGTCTGAATGGAGCCTTACATGGTGGTAATCAATGACAGGGGGGTGATCAGGGAGTGTATATGGGGTGATCACCCCCTGTCATTGATCACCCCCCTGTAAGGCTCCATTCAGACAGTCCGTATGCGTTTTGCGGATCCGATCCATGGATGCGTGGATCCGTAAAACACATGCAGACGTCTGAATGGAGCCTTACAGGGGGGTGATCAATGACAGGGCGGTGATCAATGACAGGGGGTGATCAGGGAGTGTATATGAGGTGATCACCCCCCTGTCACTGATCACCACCCTGTAAGGCTCCATTCAGACGTCCGTATGCGTTTTGCGGATCCGATCCATGGATGCGTGGATCCGTAAAACACATGCAGACGTCTGAATGGAGCCTTACAGGGGGGTGATCAATGACAGGGGGGTGATCAATGACAGGGGGTGATCAGGGAGTGTATATGAGGTGATCACCCCCCTGTCACTGATCACCCCCCTGTAAGGCTCCATTCAGACGTCCGTATGCGTTTTGCGGCTCCGATCCATGGATGCGTGAATCCGTAAAACACATGCAGACGTCTGAATGGAGCCTTACAGGGGGGTGATCATCCCATATAGACTCCCTGATCACCCCCCTGTAAGGCTCCATTCAGACGTCCGTATGCGTTTTACGGATCCGATCCATGGATGCGTGGATCCGTAAAACACATACGGGCGTCTGAATGGAGCCTTACAGGGGGGTGATCAATGACAGGGGGGTGATCAATGACAGGGGGATGATCAGGAAGTCTGATCACCCCCCTGTCACTGATCACCCCCCTGTAAGGCTCCATTCAGACGTCCGTATGTGTTTTGCGGATCCGATCCATGTATCCGTGGATCCGTAAAAATCATACGGACGTCTGAATGGAGCCTTACAGGGGGGTGATCAATGACGGAGGTGATCAGGGAGTCTATATGGGTGATCACTCCTCTGTCATTGATCACCCCCCTGTAAGGCTCCATTCAGACGTCCGCATGTGTTTTGCGGATCCGATCCATGTATCAGTGGATCCGTAAAAATCATACGGACGACTGAATGGAGCCTTACAGGGGGGTGATCAATGACAGGGGGGTGATCAATGACAGGGAAGTGATCAGGAAGTCTATATGCGTGATCACCCCCTTGTCATTGATCACCCCCCTGTAAGGCTCCATTCAGACGTCCGTATGCGTTTTGCGGATCCGATCCATGTATCCGTGGATCAGTAAAAATCATACGGACCTCTGAATGGAGCCTTACAGGGGGGTGATCAATGACAGGGGGGTGATCAGGGAGTCTATATGGGCTGATCAGTGGTTTATAAAGGGTTAATAAGTGACAGGGGGGGTGTAGTGTAGTGTAGTGGTGTTTGGTGCTACTTTACTGAGCTGCCTGTGTCCTCTGGTGGTCGATCCTAACAAAAGGGACCACCAGAGGACCAGGTAGCAGGTATATTAGACGCTGTTATCAAAACAGCGTCTAATATACCTGTTAGGGGTTAAAAAAATCAGATCTCCAGCCTGCCAGCGAGCGATCGCCGCTGGCAGGCTGGAGATCCACTCGCTTACCTTCCGTTCCTGTGAGCGCGCGCGCCTGCGTGCGCGCGTTCACAGGAAATCTCGGCTCACGCGAGATGACGCCTATTGGCGTTAGCGTAGCCTGGGAGCGCCGCAGAGATGACGCCTTTCGGCGTTAGTGTAGCGCTAAGTGGTTAACCACCTCCGGACCGCCTAACGCACATGTGCGTTCCGGAGGTGGCAGGCTGGCGCACAGTCACGCATATATGCGTCATCTCGCGGGACGCGAGATTTCCTGTGAACGCGCGCACACAGGCGCGCGCGCTCACAGGAACGGAAGGTAAGCGAGTGGATCTCCAGCATGCCAGCGGCGATCGTTCGCTGGCAGGCTGGAGATCCGAATTTTTTAACCCCTAACAGGTATATTAGACGCTGTTTTCATAACAGCGTCTAATATACCTCCTACCTGGTCCTCTGGTGGTCCCTTTTGTTAGGATCGACCACCAGAGGACTCAGGTAGGTCAGTACAGTCGCACCAAACACCACACTACACTACACTACACTACACCCCCCCCCCCCGTCACTTATTAACCCCTTATAAACCCCTGATCACCCATGATCACCCCATATAAACTCCCTGATCACCCCCCTGTCATTGATCACCGCCCTGTCATTGATCACCCCCCTGTCAGGCTCCGTTCAGACGTCCGTATGATTTTTACGGATCCACTGATACATGGATCGGATCCGCAAAACGCATACGGACGTCTGAATGGAGCCTTACAGGGGGGTGATCAATGACAGGCGGGTGATCACCCATATACACTCCCTGATCACCCCCTGTCATTGATCACCCCCCTGTCATTGATCACCCCCCTGTAAGGCTCCATTCAGACGTCCGCATGATTTTTACGGATCCATGGATACATGGATCGGATCCGCAAAACGCATACGGACGTCTAAATGGAGCCTTACAGGGGGGTGATCAATGACAGGCGGGTGATCACCCATATACACTCCCTGATCACCCCCTGTCATTGATCACCCCCCTGTCATTGATCACCCCCCTGTAAGGCTCCATTCAGACGTCCGCATGATTTTTACGGATCCATGGATACATGGATCGGATCCGCAAAACGCATACGGACGTCTGAATGGAGCCTTACAGGGGGTGATCAATGACAGGCGGGTGATCACCCATATACACTCCCTGATCACCCCCCTGTAAGGCTCCATTCAGACGTCCGCATGTGTTTTGTGGATCCGATCCATGTATCCATGGATCCGTAAAAATCATGCGGATGTCTGAATGGAGCCTTACAGGGGGGGTGATCAGTGACAGGGGGGTGATCACCCTGATCACCCCCTGTCATTGATAACCCCCCTGTAAGGCTCCATTCAGACGTCCGCATGTCTTTTGTGGATCTGATCCATGTATCCATGGATCCGTAAAAAATCATGCGGATGTCTGAATGGAGCCTTACAGGGGGGGTGATCAGTGACAGGGGGGTGATCACCCTGATCACCCCGTCATTGATAACCCCCTGTAATGCTCCATTCAGACGTCCGCATGTCTTTTGTGGATCCGATCCATGTATCCATGTATCCGTAAAAAATCATGCGGATGTCTGAATGGAGCCTTACAGGGGGGGTGATCAGTGACAGGGGGGTGATCACCCTGATCACCCTGATCACCCCCTGTCATTGATAACCCCCCTGTAAGGCTCCATTCAGACGTCCGCATGTGTTTTGTGGATCCGATCCATGTATCCATGGATCCGTAAAAAATCATGCGGATGTCTGAATGGAGCCTTACAGGGGGGGTGATCAGTGACAGGGGGGTGATCACCCTGATCACCCTGATCACCCCCTGTCATTGATAACCCCCCTGTAAGGCTCCATTCAGACGTCCGCATGTCTTTTGTGGATCCGATCCATGTATCCATGGATCCGTAAAAAATCATGCGGATGTCTGAATGGAGCCTTACAGGGGGGGTGATCAGTGACAGGGGGGTGATCACCTTGATCACCCTGATCACCCGCTGTCATTGATAACCCCCCTGTAAGGCTCCATTCAGACGTCCGCATGTCTTTTGTGGATCCGATCCATGTATCCATGGATCCGTAAAAAATCATGCGGATGTCTGAATGGAGCCTTACAGGGGGGGTGATCAGTGACAGGGGGGTGATCACCCTGATCACCCTGATCACCCCCTGTCATTGATAACCCCCCTGTAAGGCTCCATTCAGACGTCCGCATGTGTTTTGCGGATCCGATCCGATTCCTGCCTTCTAACTAGCTGGTCGGTTGTACTCTGTGGTACTTCTGGAACAAGAGTCTCTATCTGAGGCCAGGCTGCAAGGAGAGGGGAACACATACAGCATATGGAGATGGCAGGTAAGCAAAACCAATAACACACTTACCTGCCACAGACACACTGATTGGAACCCGTGCACTAGTTCTGCTGTCCACACCAACATTAAAGGACACAGCACACACCACAAAACCACACAGGAACCCAGGACACCATAGCTGCAATAACATGATACAGGGGAATGTCTAATAAACATGCTGGACACCAAACACCACCAGACATGTAACACCAAACTAGACATACCAACACCCTGAACATAACCCACTCCATACAAATAGGGACAGGAAGGGAAGGAGACACCGGGATAACATTGACATCTATGACCACAAGGGTGGCCCTCACAGGACAGATGGAACACCCTGGACTGGAGCAGAGCTCCAGCACCAACGACAGTTGAAGTACCACTGACTCCAGCCAGGAAACCACAGAAGATATAAGCCAAGTGACCACACCCAGTCAGGGAGTTACCCTTACAGCACCAGACAGAGGGAGGCAACAACTTAAAGGGAAAGTGCACACACAAGCATACTAAACCACATGTTACCACCGGCAACAGCATGCGTGGCAACCATGTCACGGCAATTACCCAGAAGACCAAGACACTGCCACCGCATGCTCTCACAGCAACACGTTGCCGCGGGCAACCGCAAGTGTGGCAACAGTGTCACAGCGCAAACCAAAGGCTGTGACAGGATGGGGCCTTAACCCCTTAAGGACTCAGTCCTATTTCACCTTAAGGACTTGGCCATTTTTTGCAAATCTGACCAGTGTCACTTTATGTGGTAACTTTTTAAAACGCTTTGACTTACCCAGGCCATTCTGAGATTGTTTTTTCGTCATATATTGTACTTCATGACACTGGTAAAATGAAGTCCAAAAAAATTTTTTTTTCCATAAAAAAATACCTAATTTACCAAAAATTATAAAAAAAATGCAAATTTCAAAGTTTCAGTTTCTCTACTTCTGAAATACATAGTAATAACCCCCAAAATTGTGATGACTTTACATTCCCCATATGTCTACTTCATGTTTGAATTATTTTGGGAATGATATTTTATTTTTTGGGGATGTTACAAGGCTTAGAAGTTTAGAAGCAAATCTTGAAATTTTTCTGAAATTTACAAAAACCCAATTTTTAGGGACCACTAAAGCTCTGAAGTCACTTTGCGAGGCTTACATAATAGAAACCACCCAAAAATGACCCCATACTATAAACTACACCCCTCAAGGTATTCAAAACTGATTTTACATACTTCGTTAACCCTTTAGGTGTTGCACAAGAGTTATTGGCAAATGGGGATGAAATTTGAGAATTTCATTTTTTTGCCTAATTTTCCATTTTAACCCATTTTTTCCACTAACAAAGCAAGGGTTAACAGCCAAACAAGACTGTATCTTTATTGCCCTGACTGCCGTTTACAGAAACACCCCATATGTGGCCGTAAACTACTCTACAGCCACACAGCGGGGCGTAGAGTGAAAGGTGCGCCGTTTGGTTTTTGGAAGGCAGATTTTGCTGGACTGGTTTATTTACACCATGTCCCATTTGAAGCCCCCTGATGCACCCCTAGAGTAGAAACTCCATAAAAGTGACCCCATCTAAGAAACTACACCCCTCAAGGTATTCAAAAATGATTTTACAAACTTTGTTAACCCTTTAGGTGTTGCACAAGAGTTAATGGAAAATAGAGATACAATTTCAAAATTTCACTTTTTGGGCAGATTTTCCATTTCAATATTTTTTTTCCAGTTACAAAGCAAGGGTTAACAGCCAAACAAAACTCATTATTTATGGCCCTGATTCTGTAGTTTACAGAAACACCCCATATGTGGTCGTGAACTGCTGTACAGGCACACGGAAGGGCGCAGAAGGAAAGGAATGCCATACGGTTTTTGGAAGGCAGATTTTGCTGGACTGGTTTTTTTGACACCGTGTCCCATTTGAAGCCCCCCTGATGCACCCCTAGAGTAGAAACTCCAAAAAAGTGACCCCATTTTAGAAACTACGGGATAGGGTGGCAGTTTTGTTGGTACTAGTTTAGTTTACATATGATTTTTGGTTGCTCTATATTACACTTTTTGTGTGGCAAGGTAACAAGAAATAGCTGTTTTGGCACCGTTTTTTTTTTTGTTATTTAGAACATTCATCTGAAAGGTTAGATCATGTGGTAATTTTATAGAGCAGGTTGTCACGGACGCGGCGATCGCTAATATGTATAAATTATTTTTTATTTATGTAAGTTTTACACAATGATTTCATTTTTAAAACAAAAATAAGTTTTAGTGTCTCCATAGCCTAAGAGCCATAGTTTTTTCAGTTTTTGGGCGATTATCTTAAGTAGGGTCTCAATTTTTGCGGGATGAGATGACTGTTTGATTAGGACTATTTTAGGGTGCATATGATTTTTTGATTGCTTGCTATTACACTTTTTGTGACATAAGATGACAAAAAATAGCTTTTTTTACACCGTTTTTATTTTTTATTTTTTTCGGTGTTCATCTGAGGGGTTAGTTCATGTGATATTTTTATAGAGCCGGTCGATACGGACGCAGCGATACCTAATATGTATACTTTTTTTTATTTAAGTAAGTTTTACACAATGATTTCATTTTTGAAACAAAAAAAATCATGTTTTAGTATTTCCATAGTCTAAGAGCCATAGTTTTTTCAGTTTTGGGGCGATTATCTTGGGTAGGGTATGATTTTTGCGGGATGAGATGACGGTTTGATTGTTACAATTTTGATCACTTTTATTACCTTTTTTGGGAAGTAAGGTGGGCAAAATTTCAATTTCATCATAGTTTTTTATTTTTTATTATTATTATGGCGTTCACCGTTCAGGTAAAGTAACATGACTGTTTTATAGATCAAGTCGTTACGGGCGCGGCGATACCGAACATGTGTAGGGAATTTTATTTTTTTCATTTTTAATCAGTGATAAATGTGTTATTTGATTTTTACATTTTTTTTCACTTTTATTTACTTCTTTTTTACCCAGACCCACTTGGTTCTTGAAGATCCAGTGGGTCTGATGTCTGTATAATACAGTACAGTACAATATATATTGTACTGTACTGTATTTTACTTACACTTTGTCTGAACAGATCTATGCCTTCAGCACAGATCTGTTCAGCACCATGGACAGCGGGATGCCTGAGAAGGCGTCCTGTTGCCATGGGAACCTTCCCCGTCTGCTCAGTTGTGGCCACAACTTCGCAGACGGGGAAGGGTAAGGACGGGGGCTCCCTCCCTCTGTCACACCATCCTGTCGGGGGGCTGCAAAGGCACAGCAGCCCCCCGATGGGAGAGGGAAGGAGCCGCATCTTACTGTTAACTCTTTCCATACAGCGGTCCGTATGGACCGCTGTATAGAAAGGGTTAGACAGCTGACATCGCATCACCAATGTCAGCCGTTTATACCAGAGTGTCAGCAATGTGCTGACACTCTGGTATACCACTGTACACCAACGATTATTCAGCGGGAAGCCCGCAAGACCCCCCCTGCACCACCCGCCGCCATAAAACCATTCAGGGGTGCAGGGGGGGTGGAAAAAAATGTATATGGGGAATTTTAAAGTTTCTGATCCCCGTGGCCAGGGACCGCGGGGATCAGAATCAGCAAAAAGCACAGCAAACCGCAGGTCTGAATTGACCTGCGGTTTGCTGCAATCGCCGATACCGGGGGGTCATATGCCCCCCCCCCCCCGGCGTTGTGACAGGATGCCGGCTGAATGATTTCAGCCGGCATCCCGTTCAGATTAACCCCCGTGGCGCCAGAATCACGATTTAAAGTTAGGACGTACCGGTACGCCCTGAGTCCTTAAGGACTCGGGAAATAGGGCGTACCGGTACGCCCTGCGTCCTTAAGGGGTTATAGGCTGTGTACACCTTCGGATGTAAATTTTATTAAAAATATTTATTTATTTAAAATATTGAGCTGTCACAAAGGGTTAACCGTTTGTCTAGCTGTGTGAATTGTACTTTCACTTTGTGCCGGTCATCTAATAACGGCTATCTCTAATTTACTAAGTGGTCATAAACACTTATTTAAGCCACATTCTTATCAGTAATATAAAAACTGAGCTATAATGTGTTTATAAAGTCAGAGAGCAGATATAAGGAGCCCTTCAGATTAGCTGGGTGTTGGAGCAGAGACAAAATTCAGATCCCTCTATGAAAGCATCTCAGCCCTTTACAAAAAAAAAGGGTTCCAAATTTGTACTAAAGACCAATTTAAAAAATGATTTTTATTTCAAAATGAGTACAATGCAATAATAATAATTAAAAAAATGCCCCCAAAGGTGTTCATAGCCTTTAAGTAACCATGGGTTCGAGTCAATGGCTGCTGAAGATTAGCGTGCAATCGTAGCCCTTTAAAGCCGCTCTGTCACCAGGATCAACCCTATAAAACCAGACATACTGGCTGGTAGGTCTCATCATGCTGGCCAATCACAGCGCTTAGCTCATAGCCTGAGAGGCTTTTTTCTCTCTCAGGCTATGAGCTGAGCTCTGCGATTGGCCAGCGCTACAGCATGGGAGAATGAGCCGATGGCAGGTTCCCCTGGGTGGAGCCTAACTATGAAGATACCGGAGGCTATACCGGGAGAACGGAGTGGCGCCCAGGTATAACAGTAAGTGCAGGGGGATCCTACATGTAAGTGCAGGGGGATCTACATGTCTGTATAGTTAGTTTAGAAGTTTTATTCTGGTGAAAGGTCCTCTTTAAAACAATGTCTTTCTTTAGTCTGTTACTAAACAGCTGCAGAGAAAACAGTATTTTTATTCATATGCAAGTGAGAAGTTGGAGCACCAGGAGTCAGGGTTGAATTCTCTTACCACTGCTTTGTAACACCCCCTGTGCTCTGCACCAGGAGTGTCGTTAGGTCAAAACATTCAGGGCTGGAGGCCCATATGTTTTGTGTCCAGTGCCCCGAATATTTATGATGGTGGGATTTTTTTTATTTTTATTAGGCTATTCCGAGCCGTCTGAGTAATCCCACAGTCAACCCCTCTTGTACTTGTTCGGCTACTTGTAGGCTGCGCAGGCATGAGTTCAGAACGTTATTCATTTCGGTCCGCAATTCTGTTCTGCGGCGCGTGATCCCGTGAGACTCCGCCTTGGGAGGTCACGTGTCTCGCAGGATCACGCGCCGCAGAACATAAATGCGGACCGAAGTGAATGAAGTTCTGAACTCATGCACGCGCAGCCTGCAAGTAGAGGAACAAGTACAAGGGGGGTTGATGTGTTCCAACTGCTGTGATTAGTTTATAGTTGGGGGGTTTGCTTAAGTTTAAATTAGGCTGACCATAGGTTAGGGTGATCTGTGGGGTTGCCCAGACGGCTAGGCCCTTCACTGTAGTTTTTAACCCTTTCAGCAATCCCCCATTTACTGAAGGGGGACTGATGAAAGGGGTTAATAACTACTGTAAAGGCCCTCTTCCTGGTGGCGGTGAGGGCGTGGCTTCATGCGGTGGGGGCGTGGCTTCACATGGGCTCATAACCCGGATGTCTTCAGACCTTAGCAACGCCCCTGCTCTGCACACTCGCCCCTCCCCTTGATTGACAGGGCTAGACATGCTGATGGCAGAGCTGTGTCCTAGCATCTACATATCATATACTGTATGTACAGTCGTGGCCAAAAGTTTTGAGAATGACACAAATATTAGTTTTCACAAAGTTTGCTGCTAAACTGCTTTTAGATATTTGTTTCAGTTGTTTCTGTGATGTAGTGAAATATAATTACATGCACTTCATACGCTTTTATCGACAATTACATGACATTTATGCAAAGAGTCAGTATTTGCAGTGTTGGCCCTTCTTTTTCAGGACCTCTGCAATTTGACTGCGCATGCTCTCAATCAACTTCTGGGCCAATTCCTGACTGATAGCAACCCATTCTTTCATAATCTCTTCTTGGAGTTTGTCAGAATTTGTCGGTTTTTGTTTGTCCACCCGCCTCTTGAGGATTGACCACAAGTTCTCAATGGGATTAAGATCTGGGGAGTTTCCAGGCCATGGACCCAAAATGTCAACGTTTTGGTCCCCGAGCCACTTAGTTATCACTTTTGCCTTATGGCACGGTGCTCCATCGTGCTGGAAAATGCATTGTTCTTCACCAAACTGTTGTTGGATTGTTGGAAGAAGTTGCTGTTGGAGGGTGTTTTGGTACCATTCTTTATTCATGGCTGTGTTTTTGGGCAAAATTGTGAGTGAGCCCACTCCTTTGGATGAGAAGCAACCCCACACATGAATGGTCTCAGGATGCTTTACTGTTGGCATGACACAGGACTGATGGTAGCGCTCACCTTTTCTTCTCCGGATAGACGAACAGTGTGACTCTTATCGATATAATATCCCTCGGATTATAGATACGATTTTTTCTTGCAAATTATTTAGATGTTCGATTGTCTCTACTTACGAAAGACTTGATTTCACTTACTGCAGGGGCATCCCTCCTGCAGTACAGCTACTGACCCGGACCGGGAGCTTTTTCTTTTCGTAATGCACTGCTGTTGCGCTCAAATATCGGCATCCCACGTGATAGTTTGTGGTCACGTGACTTCGCTGCGAATGTGTACTGGGGAAAAACTAAGATCTTCTGTTCGTCTTTCTTTAATCTTTCCGATTTTTTTCCCAAGTGCGCACTTTTAAATCCTGCAGATTATATATTCGCAGAAGAACAGAAAAATGGAGCTCAGAGTACCAAAGAATAAAAATATTTTATTGAAGCATGATTAAAAATACACATAAATATAATGCCGTGAACAGGATAAATGAGAGCAGAGGAAAGGAAAAAAGTGCCACCCTGGGAGGGCACACAGGTCACTAGTACATGAATATATAACAGTCATAGAGAAATACTCGGTACAATGACCGATCTATGAGCCAAGTACATACACAGATATATGGCGGTGAGTAAAGGTCAACTAGGCACCAACCATGGCATAAACATGGTATGTTGGGCAAAAAACTGCAAAGTAATAGATGAATAGAAAGTAAGAAAACAACCAAATTGGAATAATGACCAGGTGGAATACCAAGGTCCAAAAGCCGTGGAGGTATACCCTGAAACCGGAACTCACCTAAAGCGGACCGTGTGTGAAACAACCCAGGATGGCGCTACCCCAACGCGCGTTTCGGCGTGCCTTCGTCAGGGGGTAGCGCCATTACTGTGAATCTAATATTTAAGACCTCTCTAAACCATGACGAGTCAATACTCACTCATCCCCAGGTGTGCATGTTGATTGGCGCACGAAAATCCCACACAAACACATCCGGCTGCCTCGCGCCCACCCCACGTGACCTAGTCACCTGATCGGACGGCTATGGCGTAAGGACGCTCGGGCCCGAGGTGCCGGAGGCGGTGCCAGGACGACGCGCGCACACATCACAGAGGGGGAGGAGAAAAAGGGCGCCAACACAAAAATACATACAATACATGAATCCCCCGTCCGTGAACACAATTATCTCCACCAGGAGCCATAATGTATAACAAGCAGCACAGCATGAAAAAAGCAAGAAGAGCGCCTACATACATGTCTATGTTGGGGGCACCAGTGATATTGAATAAAATATATACATAACACAATATCATAGGATATAGAATCAATATAGTATAGCACAAGTATACAATAGTGCATAAGAATAATAATATATGAGATGAAATAAAGTGTGATAGAAAGAATAAATGACATAAATAGGTATGCAAAAGTGAAAAAAAAGGGGGATGCTCAATGTGAAAAAATTCATACCATTTTTATACAGACACAATGTAAAATAAATCCATAATTATAGTGAATGACATACAGACATGCAGGGCTATATTAAGGCCTAAATTCCGTAATTAACATAAGCATAAATAATTAAGTACATGATTGTATTCCATAATTGACACAACCATAAATAATTGGGTACATAGTTATGGAAATAGAGGCATATAGTGATGAAAAAATGTGAAGACATAGATACATGAATACAATGCTATATTGAAACCAATAATCCATGATACTTATACAGTGCAGCGTGCAAAGAAAGTTTTTAGAATGTATACATAGTATACATGAATCAAATGATGACCAACAGAAACATCATAGAATAAAATTATAAGGTCACCAGAGTGACAATCAAAAAGATTTAGTGACAACACCCAAGGGAAGGGAAAGGGAAAGGATGGGAAGGGGGAAAGGGGGAAGGGGGAGTGAAGGGGAGGGGGGAGAAGGTAGCAGAAAAAGGGGGGGGGAGGGGGGGGTAATGGGTGGAATGGAGGGGAATGGGGAGGGAGGGAGAGGGAGGGAGGGAGAGGGGGGGAGGGAAGGGGAAGGAGAGGGAAGAAGGAAGGAAGCAAAGAGTTGTGTGCGAGGCACGTGATGCAAATGTATCTGCATAGATGACAAAATACAGTAAAAGCTCAAAAAGCGGGAACAAAAACGGACAGAGGAAATCCAATACAGTAGTGAATCAGGCGGAAGTTAAAACGGTGTGGCGTCCTGCCGGGACGCCGGGCGCGAGGCAGCCGGATGTGTTTGTGCGGGATTTTCGTGCGCCAATCAACATGCACACCTGGGGATGAGTGAGTATTGACTCGTCATTGGTTTAGAGAGGCCTTAAATATTAGATTCACAGTAATGGCGCTACCCCCTGATGAAACGCACGTTGGGGTAGCGCCATCCCGGGTTGTTTCACACACGGTCCGCTTTAGGTGAGTTCCTGTTTCAGGGTATAACTCCACGACTTTTGGACCTTGGTATTCCACCTGGTCGTTATTCCAATTTGGTTGTTTTCTTACTTTCCATCTATTACGTTGCAGTTCTTTGCCCAACATACCATGTTTCTGCCGTGGTTGGTCCCTAGTTGACCTTTACTCACCGCCATATATCTGTGTATGTACATGGCTCATAGATCGGTCATTGTACCGAGTATTTATCTATGACTGTTATATATTCATGTACTAGTGACCTGTGTGCCCTCCCAGGGTGGCGCTTTTTTCCTTTCCTCTGCTCTCATTTATCCTGTTTACGGCATCATATTTATGTATATTTTTAATCATGCTTCAATAAAATATTTTTATTCTTTGGTACTCTGAGCTCCATTTTTCTGTTATTATCTTCTGCTATTGTACTCGGGAGCTTGTACTTAGTTACCTTTTACGGGTGCCCCTTGTGGTCACATTGTGCGGGCACTGTCCTTCTCCCCCCTTGGGACACCCGGGATCGTTTTTTGTTTTCAGATTATATATTCGGTAGTTTGGTTTGTTATCCATGCCAGACATGTTTCAAGGTGACCTCACCTCTTCATCAGTGGCCTAAATGAAAACCAAACTCCTTTCTTCTTATATATTGTCGATGGTTGCATCCACAGGATAAGAGATAAATGTTTGATCACTGGGGTCTGACTGCTGGGCCACCCAGCGATCTTGAGAATGGGGATCCAGATGTGCTGCCAAACTGCCCTATGGTAATGAAAGGGTTAGTGTACATGCGAGGCCATCGGTCCAGTCACTTCCATGAGACTGCTGAGTACAGTGCTCCCAGCAGTCCCATAGAAGAGTGGTTGACGCACATGTGCACCACCACTCCATTCTCATGAGGCAGTTTGGCGGCACTTGCAGATCCCTGTCCTTCTGATCGCTGTGGCTCCTAGTAGACAGACTCCCAGCGATGAGACACTTATCCCCTAACTGACAGCACTCTAAATGTACTGTAGAAAATACCGTTCAGCTTCATTCATACATTACAAACACCAATACAAAACAACTGACATGCTACCAAATAGTGACATCATCAGACAAATAATCTAGCAACATTTACTAGAGGTGAAATAGCAGTTTTTTCTTCCTGTCTCATCATGCATAGTGTCTCTAATCAGGAGATATTTTTATACATATATCATTTACTATATTTTTTTTATTATTTTCCAGTCTCAAAAAATAAAAAAAATGCTTTTGATGTAATAGCTGTCGTTTGTAACAATCTTTTTAGATATACAAAATGTCCTTTAACTTGCTCTGACTGCGCTGTCCTGGAAAAAATAGCCAGTGGCTGTGCCAGATTTACTTCATGCCTGGATCACTAGCAGCTACTGAACCATTGGCCTTGCAAACATCAGCACTTCCACTGCATCCATTAAATGCTTCACTGGATTTCGCTGAGATAAGGATGTATTGCTTTGGTACTGTTCACAACACCTGAATTGTTTCATCAAAAGGCTATAATTATCTTGTATACAAGGATAAACTAGCACACACAAAAAGAAGGCACTACCAAATCGAATTATGTTAAAAATATATCACTAATAGATATATTGTAAGGCCTCATGCACACGACCGTTCTGTGCATCCGTGTCCGTTGTTCCGTTTTCCGTGATTTTCTGTGGAACCATTGACTTTTAATGGGTCAGTTGAAAACTCGGAAAATACACCGTTTGTCATCCGCGTCCGTGATCCGTGTTTCCTGTCCGTCAAAAAAATATGACCTGTCCTATTTTTTTGACGGACAACGGTTCGTGAACCCATTCAAGTCAATGGGTCAGTGAAAAAACACAGAGGCACACAAGATTGTCATCCGCGTCCGTGATCCGTGTCCGTTTTTTTCCTATCATTTTCAAGGCAAACTTGACTTAGATTTTTTTTTTTACTTTTCTGGTCTGGTGATCCTCCAAAAATCAAGGAAGACACACGGAAGAAAAAACGGACACGGATCACGGAACAACGGAACCCCGTTTTGCGGACCGTGAAAAAATACTGTCGTGTGCATGAGGCCTAAATCTGTTGAATTATTCATTCATTAATGTTAGTAAATGTGCTCCTCCATTGCTTGTAGCAGAGGTGTAACTAGGCAAGGATTCACTACGGAACCCCTCCGCACTTGGCAGTACCTTTTTTTTAATACTAAGACACCCCTTTACTCCACTCAGTGCCTAACTGTACTTAACCAATCCCACCCAGTCTCCTTAGGGTTATGGGTAAATAGCTTAAAGCGTAACTTTTAATAATAACCTTACAAATATTTTTACGGCAGTTTTAGCACTAAAAATAGCTGCCAGCCCCATTTTTGCAACTATTTAAGAGTGGTGAGGGTGTGACGGGTGCCTGGACTCTGAAAACAGGCATAATAGAGGCATCAAAAGTTTTTACTTAAGGCGCACAGACTGTCAGAGATGAGCCAAATTCATAAAATAAATCCCCCAAAATGATACACACATAATGTAAGTTCAATCTTTATTGTTTAAAAAGCAAAAATAAATACATATTAAAGCCAAAATACATACAGTGGTAGCAGTGCAGGACAGTACTGCGACAAATATACGTCCACCATCCCTCCAATAACAATGGCTCCTATTATTCGTTTTGCACAGTCAAGTAGGAGATTATAAGCCGCAATCTTAGTACAGATATTGTGTAACAAACACATATAAGAATATAAATAGCTCGTTTACGACGCAGTGTCCATACGAAAGGGGAAAGGGGTCACGTGACCATACTCACGTGACCTCCCGATATCTCGCTGGATTAGGGGCGTGTCATTGTTCTCTGACAGGTAGATGTAGGAGAGTTCGCTGCTCTCAGATGGGACGCGAAAGTTTGTGAGACCTTGACGGCCATCTTGGTGTGGGACTGTGAGCGAACAGGAGTGAATGTTTAATCAACACAGGTGAAGGATATTGAAGGTCCTATTGTTTCAATTTGATTGGAGTATCAGGGGGGTATATATATGGCTGCTTAGTGTAGTTGAGGGACACGCCCCCTGAAGAAGTGAGGCAAAACGAGCGTCGGGTTGGTGCCATCATTCCTCCTCTACTCCGGGTCATTATTTGCTTTTCTCATGCCTACCACTTTCCGTTTGCTAATTTTTGCATTTAGGATTTTGCACACAATGTTAAAACATGGTGCTGGTTGTATGTACTTGGAGTATGCCTTGTGGAGACTCCGTGTTTAGTATATATTCATTGGTATTAAATGGGTATGGCTATATGATGTGGCATGAGGTCAAGATATGAGATATTTGAGCTATTTATATTCTTATATGTGTTTGTTACACAATATCTGTACTAAGATTGTTGTTTATAATCTCCTACTTGACTGTGCAAAACGAATCATAGGAGCCATTGTTATTGGAGGGATGGTGGACGTATATTTGTCACAGTACTGTGTCTGCACTGCTACCACTGTATGTATTTTGACTTTAATATGTATTTATTTTTGCTTTTTAAACAATAAATATTGAATATACGTTATACGCTGCCTGTCCCAAAAAAAAGCTGCAAAAAAAGGGGGTTAGTCAGCACCTCCCAGTGCGCAGGTGCACGCAGCGAAGTCCTAGAGGAAAAAAAGACAATGCAGCAGCACCCTGCAAATCAGATAAAGTACAACAATGTCATAGTCACAAAAATTATAGTGCTAATGCTACGCTTATTTATAAAGTGAGATGCTTGGCCAATTCATTTTGTACAAAACCATCTGAGCCCAAGCATCTCACTTTATAAATAAGCTTAGCATTAGCACTATAATTTCTGTGACTATGGCATTGTTGTACTTTATGTGCTGCTGCATTGTCTTATCTCCCTGTCCAAATAAAAAGTCGCCACCTGGATTTAACTGAGCAAATAGTTATGAGCCTTCTATTGGATAATTACTGCATGGGCGATTATCTTTCAGCTGGCAACAAGTTATTTAACCCCAACTGGTGCAATGAGTTGCTTCTCATTTCTTAAACAACCTGTCGAAAGACACATCTTGTGGTCGTGGAAAAGATGTTAGTCTGTTTGAGAAGGGTCAAATCATTGGCATGCATCAAGCAGAGAAAACATCTAAGGAGATTGCAGAAACTACTAAAATTGGGTTAAGAACTGTCTAAAAGCATTATTAAAAACTGGAAGGATAGTGGGGACCCATCGTATTCGAGGAAGAAATGTGGCGGGAAAAAATCCTGAATCATCGTGATCGGCGATCACTTAAACGTTTGGTGAAATCAAATCGAAGAAAAACAACAGTGGAACTCAGGGCTATGTTTAATAGTGAAAGTAAGAGCATTTCCACACGCACAGTGCGAAGGGAACTCAAGGGATTGGGACTGAATAGCTGTGTAGCCGTAATAAAACCACTAATCAGTGAGGCAAACCAGAAAAAAAGGCTTCAATT